>NC_056728.1:677909093-678054093 GCF_019279795.1 Protopterus annectens
TTATTTGTGAAAATACCCATTGCTACTTCGTGTGGCAAATGCCAACAATACAAAGCTCTGGGAAAAAAATTGCATCATAGTGTGGGGTTTGCATCTGTTCTTACTGTTGGCACAATAACTGTCAGGCAGGAGTGCCTTATGCAAGGGAATTACATATGTCATACTCTGCTCCCATATTTGTAACACCACACACATCTACATATGGGATGCATAACCATTAGAATATTGAGGTGCGTAATTCCCTTCAAGGGTGATCTTCCTCATACATATGTTAGGCATATTTCTGAATTGTACACAGTTAATAAACTGGTCAGTGTTAACATTGATGCGATGGGTTTAATTCTTGCAAAAGGAGGTTGTGGCTTCTGAACTATTCCTATTTTCAAACATGTTCTATTAACAAGATGAACCCAGTGAAAAACCCATAATGTGTGTACTGCCCTTGCGAACTGTCATCTCACCTCAGAACATCAATAACATTCAAATATAGTTTGTGTAACTGTCACTTTCTATAATGTCATGTCTGCTTTTATTTACCTATATTTTCTCAGGAGGTGTGGCTACCATGAATTATTATGACATACGTATTGCAAAATTTTATTTTTACAAATTTGTCTTTGTGACATAAGTACCTTTACATCAATTATCTTACTAGAAGTTGAACATTTGTCCCCTTCTCTTACATATTTCTGTATATATCTCTTTGATTTATATGCACATTGTCCTTAGTACACCTTTTCTATCTGGTAACTGATATATTGTAGTTGCCCTTGCTATTTCCCATCCCCTCTGATTACAATAATATTACATTTATGTGCACAGTACACTCAGTACACTTTTCCTGCCAGGGTACAACATTATTTACCTTATGCAGCTCTTCATGCTGTCTACATGAGCATGATTTACTGGAAAAGCTCACCAAGACTCTGTCACAACTTGCTGTGAGGGAAAGGTTAGTTTGATTTTGATATCTTGTATTTTGTATTATTTTATTGCCTTTTTCTATTTTGTATACTGTGATTTGTTTTCTTTACATTGTGTTTTACTTGTATTCTGCTTTGAATTGCATATTAAAACTTGAAAAGAGACCACAGCTGTATCTCTTCTGAGTCACACATTAGAACAGGTCAATTAAGAAGTGGCACAGAAGTCAGATCAAGTCAGTTAAGGTTAATTAGCTGTGAACTGGAGGTGGAGCTGGGAACTAAACATTCTATTTAATGGGTAAAATAAAACATTTCAAATCTTTACTGGAAAAGCTCACCAGGACTCTGACACAATTTGTTGTGAGAGAAAAGTTAGTTTGCTTTTGATTTCTTCTATTTTGTATTACTTTACTGCCTTCTTCTATTCTGTATACTGTGATTTGTTTTCTTTACATTGTGTTTTACTTGTATTCTACTTTGAATTGCATATTAAAACTTTGGAAGAGACCATATCTGTGTCTCTTGTGAGACACACCATTTTCCACCCTTCCACCCTATTGCTGTTGTTTTCTTAAGCACAGCTGTCTTTCTAGATGCCCGCCCTTTATGTTAATTTGGTCACATATCTCCTTCCCTCTCCACTTCCACTGGCTGTTGTGAGTAAGCACAAAAATTATCATTTTGTGAAATCACTCCCCTTCAATTATTTAAATTTATTGGCCATCCCACTCTATTCCATACAGCCAGAAAACAAAAGTGCCCACCCCATTTTAATCTAGCTTACTCTTTTAAAATTAGTGACTTTCCACTTAGACATCATATCTAACTGCTTAGTGCACACTGCAGTGATTATAATATTAACCCATTTCTTTTTCATTTTTACCTTTAAACATATATTACAAGGTGACCAGTTATTGGATACCCCACATTCTGTAGTCTTCTTGGGATTAGTGCTTTTGTTTTCTCCTGGTGAGAGAAGGAGCACAGGGAGATTATTTCCTGGAGACTGTTGATCTACAGAAAGCCTAATAACTGCTTCATAGATCAAAGATTGGAATTTGTGCTTATATTCTGATCCTGATGAGAGAAGGATCAGAGTGCATTGATTCCTGACTGTTTCTGGTTGGACAATGACTCTCTGTGCTTAACATTCCTGATTGGGCTGGTTGCTATTCAAGACATCTACCAGGAAAAGGCTACAACTAGCCTACAGACCCTTGATTTGTGTTGCACAATACTGTGGATTATCAAAGAGGCTGTGGCCTGCTTCTCATCTTGTGATTGGTGCTAACATTTTGCTTCTGGTGAGAGAGGAAGCAAAGGAGCATTGTATCCCAACAAAATGAATCTGTGGTGAGACCAGCACTAGTTGTAGCCAAGCAGTAGCCATTCGTGCAACTACCCTCTTTTCATAATTCTTGACAAGATAATCTTTATTTTCAGTAAGTAATGCTTGAATCGTTTCTAACTTCAGAATAGCTGCCTAAATATTTCATCTTTAAATTTTTGGGGTCTATGTATTAGTTCCCCCTCAAGGGTTTGGCCATGCCCTTTACAGACTAAGACAACTTGAGTGACATTTTTTCTGTAATAGCATGATTAAAATTTCTCCAATACCTAGCTGCACACAGGACAAGTTTGCAGTGAAAAGCACTGCCCTTAGAGTTGCAAACCGAATACTCCTGACATTGCTTCATATTCTCAGTCCTGCTATCTAATCAATAAAAAAGGGTATGTTGCCATGGATATGAACTTTCCCGCTATCTCCATTACCAGATTGGTGGATATGGGCATTCTGAGGTAATGTAGGAATTGCCTCATGTTTACTGGCAACCAGTTAATTCTCAAACAAACTGATATGGTATGTGAGAGATGTATTTACACAATGTCACTGGAGGCAAAGCTCTCACATAAAAGTACTCCTAATGTCAATACGGTTGGCAGTAGTACACACGCTGCACCCATCGCACACAATTCAAAGCAGACATACAGACCCACATATGCTGAGTCACTTAAATGTAATCTTCCTAAACCACGAAGACCTCCTAGACAAAGTACACATAACAAATACCCTCAGCAGCCCCAAATGCACTCTTTCAAAACAACACCCATATCAACACATAGAGCCACATCTCATGGAACCTCTACCTCTAAGCCCATAAAGCAAGCCACCACACAATCCAACATTCTGGTCATTGGAGACTCCATTTTTACATATAATGATGTCCCTCTCACCAAGGCTGAGTAAGGAGAAAGTCACAGTCAGTTGCTTATCAGGGGCTAGGATATGCCAAATTATGCACACCCTCAGGTCATTGGACCACAAGTACCAGTATGACTCAGTCATAGTCCATGTGGGAGTAAATGACCTGAGACATACCTCCCTAGACTATATGAAGAGAGACATCATGGAACTCTCAGAATGTGTGTCTCAGGCTGATATGAACCTAGCAGTGAGCAGCATTTTACCTTCTCCAAGGATGATGCCACAATATGAACAAAAGAGGATTGACATTAATAATTGGCTTAGTTTCTGGTGTCATTCTAAGGGGGTTCAATATTTGTCAGCTTGGAAGGAGACTGTCAACAGACTGCACTGGCGGGGATGATCTGCACCTCTCCCGTCTAGGCTTTTGAATATTAGTTAAAACGTTGTCTTCCCCCATAGTGCCCTTTTAGGCAAAGCCAAACTGAAAGTACTTCCAACATAACATATCAAACCAAGAAATATAAAGGTATTACTGTTCAGTGCTAGGAGTCTCAACAAAAAACTCAACCCCCTAGAAGCTCTCTTCACCCTAGAGAATGCTGATGTCTGTGCAGTCACTGAGACATGGTTTAAAGCTGCAGAGAGCACACCAACAGTGCAAGGTTATAATGCCTTCCACCTATTTAGACCAGCTACTACACAGACAGTGACTGAAGGTGGAGGTGTCTCTATTTACATCAAGAATAAATATACCTCAAGGCTGGTCAAATAGGACCCAAAATCACTTCCTTGCCAGTTATAGGTCTCCCTCTATGACCCAGGAAACCCATACCATGTATTTAAACTTATTGGAAACACTAACCATCCAAGCCAATGCCATATTCATGGATGTCTTTAATTACCCCACTATTAACAGGGAATCCTATATGACACAAAGCATACAGGCACAGAGATTCCTGGATTTTCTAAACATAAACTCCCTGAACCAGATTGTCAGTACACCAACCAGGGCTTCAGCCATACTGGATCTGGTCTTCACTAATATGGGAGAGTGCTGTACACTACCTACAATAATGTCTTCCCTGGTAAGCTAGACCACAAAATGGTCTCCTTTGAAGTAAAAATAAAACCTGGACCCCTAGCTAAACCTGTAATATTCAAGAACTACTCTAAGGCTAATCTCTTGCTATTAAGTAATACCCTGGCAAAATTTCAAGCCCCCATAAACCCTGAGAACACTGCTTCCTATGCAGAACTATTCAGAAAAACCCTGTACAAGCATTTTAATATATACATAGAGGCTGCTGTACCCACCAGGAAGAAGTACAGAACTAACTTATAAAACAAGCCACCCTGGTAGAATCACTAAATCAATAGACAATATAAGAGAAGGAAGAAAATCAGGCAAAAATTAGGAGGTGCAGCACCCAGCAGGATAAAAGCACTCTCATCAAACTAAACAAACATCACAGAGGACAAATAAAGTCTACCAAAGCCAAACTCAAGGTGAATTTGGCCCCCAGGCCAAGGACAACCATACACCATTCTTTCACTATGTCTACAACCTCAAAGGCAATACACAACTGTGTGCAGACCTCATTGTAAATGGAGCCACCTATGGTGAGCCAGAAGATATAGCAAACCTTCTGACTGATAAATTCAGCTCCATCTTTACCCCTGTCTTCTCCCCTCAATGTTCCCTCAGAAAATACCATCAAATATAACTCTTCCTGCTATCACTAGAGAACACTGCATCAATGGGCCCACACAATATCCCAGGATGCCTTTTAAATAGCATGAAACATGACCTATCAGGGCCTCTGAAATTGCTATTTAACTATTGCCTTCAAACAGGCTTCATGCCTCATGAATGGACAACAGCAACATTCATCCTTCTGTACAAAGGTGGGCCATCTATGGACCCAAGAAACTAGAGACCCATAAGTCTCACTAATCTTATATGTAAAGCCATGGAAAGAATTATCATGGAAATTATCAAAAGAGATATAGTAAACCTTTATACACTTGACTCACCCCAGTATAGTTTTGTCAAGGGCAGATCATGCATATTCAGCTGGTGGAATTCTTTGAAAGCAATGGATGAGGGCAAAATGTCTCATACTGCCTACCTTGACTTGGCCAAGACGTTTGACACAATAACCCACTTGGGCATTGTTGACAAACTCAAGAGGTTAGGTACAAACTCGTATGCCACCCAGTAGATAGCCAACTGGCTCACAGACAAGACACAGGAAGTTAGAACTAGAGAGTCCACTTCTACAAAAATGTCAGTCGCAAGTGGAGTCCCTCAGTGATCAGTACTTGGACCGCTGTTTATTGGCATTTATTCACTGATGTCAAGGCCAATGTCAGTGGTCTCTGGTGGACTAAATTTGTGGATGATTGCAAATTAGGAGTTGTCATTGAATCCCACACTGACACAAATGTTCTGAAGGAGTGGCTGACACAGACAAAAACCTGGTGTCAAAGTCATGGACTAAAACTAAATGCCAAAAAATGCATAACAGCATCCTTCAGAAGTCATCCACCCATGATTACTATCATGTTGACAGCACATCCCTTAGAGCTGACCCAGTAGTCAGGGACTTAAAGACATGCATAGATAGTAATCTAGCCTTTGACTATCATGTGTCTATGATAGCGAGGAACTCATTCTATATTGTGCAACTTATAAACTAAGGTGTGACATCTAAGTCTAAGGAAGTCATTGTTCCAGTCTATTTGACATTCATTAGACCTATGCTTGAGTACAATGCCCCCTTTGGTATGTATCTAACCAGGCATATCCAACATTTGGAACATCCACAGAGGTTCCTCACTAAAAGAATACAGGACTTAAGTATAGTGTCCTATGCAGACCTACTCAAGGCTCTGTCTGTGTATTCTGCTTTTACAGACTTTGGAAGGAAGATTTATGCCTGACATAAAGGGCATTGTCAGTCCCCATGCTGATGGACCTCTTGCACATCCACAAAACAAACATCACCAGAATTGCCCATTCTGAAGACTTAAACCTTGCCCGTGATATAAATAGTACCTGCTGGAGAGACAGGTATGTATCCCAGGGATTACCCCATCTCTGGAACAGGCTCCCTGTGAAGCAGAGTTCCTCCCTACCCAAATTCAAGTGCAACCTGGACAATTGAATAGGGAACTGGAAATTCATCCTTTTGACACCTATGTCTCTAATGGTTATAGGCAACCTGACAATGGTTCATCTCACAGATCCTAGTTTGCAAATGTTTCATCTCCAAAGTTCCTGCTTACACTTATCAAGGGCATCAGAACTTGTGAGAGATTTGGGATTCATGGCTAAGCTTAAAAACACCCTTATAGTCATTAGTCTAGTAGAAACCTATGAACCCATGAACCTATATGCTTGACAGGTTTGCCCACAGGCAAGCTTGTTTGTCTACTGTGTGTGCTTTTGCTGCTCAACATGTTTTCCTGGCCACTGACACTGTTGCTGGCCATGAAAACTTGTTTGTATTCATGTTAGTGCGATGGGCACCATGCATATGTGATTAGCTCTGCTGTTCATTGTGCTAACACATAAACATCGTGTTGGCTTTGTGCGAAGCTTACACAGTTATTCATAATTCCCACAGGATATGTTTATTCTTGTAACTGTTTTAGATATAATGTGTAATTGACCAAGTTTTGGAGCTTTACTTCCTTGGCCTTCACAGAAATGGGCTTTGCTCAGTCAGACTATCCCAGTCAACAAATGTAAAATAAATAAAATAAATAATTAAATAATACCACTCTTAACAAAGACAAGTTTAGTTGCTACAGAAAGCATCTCATAAGTAGCCAATTTCTACAAAATGTGAGCCATGATGTGGTTTGCCAGATTAAAAAAGCTGGCATTCATTTATCACAATACATGAAGGCCAAATGATAACACATGACAATAAGTACAATGGCATTCTGAAGCTCAGTCCTGACAACTTCATCCAATGCAACCATAAAAATGGATGGAGTAGTTGCAATCCATGACTGTGTTCAAAGATGAGGTTGTCATATCAATAGCTATTTTTCATTCTGCTAACCCTAGATGTGTTCAGCTTCTTTCTGCTTTTCTAAAGTAAAGGTGGTATAAAAGCGATGATCCGTAAATAGTGAAGCTCATACAGTAGATGCAAGAAAAGTACCATGTTGACTGCAGTCCTTTTCTGTCTACTGTTGATACAGATCATTGTCTTTCGGAAAGTCACTTCCCAGGAAATTTACCACCAACCTGCAAAATTCAACCCAACAAGATGATGTTGGAGTTGTTGTGTCATGATCTCATATGCATATGTCAGTAGGCATTCAAAGACAGACAAATATCCATGAGAAAACATAAGAAATGTGATGCTATTTCACAGACTGCAACATTATGTTGGAACACATTCTAAAGTTCCAAAAAAATTATGGAAAACCAGAATGTTAGCCTATCCTTTTCCTCATCAGAGTAAGTGAACAAAGATGCAGATATTTGCTATTTTATTTAAAAATAAATAATTCAGATATTGCATTTTTGACTTTTTTACTTTATTGTTATAACATGGCTACTGTCCTCACCATCACCATCACCCATTTTCCCATTTTCTAAATGTGGTTAGAGTGTTGTGTCAACTGTACCCATCTCTGTCTATTCATTGCCTCTCTCTTGGCATTCTTCAGTACTCATACCTGACTTTCACAGGTCTTGTCTCACACAATCTATCTACCACTTTGCTGGACTCCCTCATTTCCTCTTGCCTTCTTCCTGTCTGTCTCAAGTCTTCTTCACCAGATTGTTTTCTGATTTTCTGCATGTGTGCCTGAACCACTGTAATCCGTTATCTTTGACTTTTTCTGCAATTGGAGCTTCTTTGGCTTCTGCTCTTAAGTCCTCATTTCATCTGTCCAACAGTGTGCATCCAACCACCCATCTCAGGCACTTTATCTCCATGATGTCTAGCTTCCTCAGCAACTTGGCTTTTACTGCTCAGGTTTCTCTATCATGCAATAATAATGGTTGCTCCACTGTTTTGTACACCCTGGTTTTCAGCTTCTTTGGCAATCTTCTGTCATGCACTTTCCCCTGACACCCTATGCCAGTTGGCTGCAGGCCCTCAGATTCTAGCTTTGACCTCCTCATTCAAACTCTCCTTCCCTCAACCACCCCTCCCAGATACTTGAAGCTGTTAACCTGTTCCAGTATTTCCCTTCTATCTTAATTCTCATCTTCTTCTGATTTCCCCCATTTGCTTCCATTACAGCTATCTGTACTGAGTTTCATCCCATGAGCCTTGAGCTTTGCATTCCATTATCCTATCTCTTGCTGAAGTTCTTGTTTGGAGTCTGTCCGTAATGCCACATTGTCTGCATAAAACTTTGCTGATCTGATTCCCCTGAACTGTTTGCTGATGTAGTCCATCATGAGTGTGAACAGCAGTGGTCTCAGACGTGAACCATGATGCATACCCACTCCCACTAGGAACCCCTCTGTAAGGCCAAACACTGTTCGTACTTGAGTCACTGAGTCCTTCTACAAAGCTTGCATTAATTATGCCAGTGTTTCTGGACTTTGAGCCACTGCAGAATTGTCTAAATCAGCTTTCTTGGGACCCTGTCATATGCTTTCTCAAAGTCTAGGAACACCCAGTTGTATTCTTTCCTCACCTCTAGCTTCTTCCCAACTATTTGTCTCACTGCAAATACTGGCTCAGCTGTGCTACATCCTGATTTAAATCCAAACTGTTCATCTCCCATCTTTCTACTACTGTGTGTATTCATTTATCAATCACCCTCTCCAGAACTTTCATAGAGCGTGACAGGAGCTTGATATCTTTATACTGCCCACAGTTGTTAATGTCCCCTTTGGCCTTGAACACAGCTACTAGTATGCTTATTCTCCAGTTATCTGGGATATGCTTTTTTTCTCCACACTGCTATGAGTACCCTCAGGAGCAATTTCTTCCCTTTCTCACTCAGCCTCTTTATCATATCTGCTATGACCTCATCTGCCCCTGTTGTTTTCCCTGACTTCATTTTCCTTAGTGTTGTTCTTACTTCTTCTATGGTGGGCTTCTCCTCTTCTTTCATCATTGCTGTGTCTGGGTCAGTACAGTTTCTGTGGGGCTTTCTTCATTCAGAAGCGTCTAGATGTATGCTTTCCAATTGCCTTTAATATCCTGGGGACTGATGAACACGTTATTGCTGGCATCCCTTATGAAGGATGTCTGACTATCATCTTTATCTTTCTGTCTTTTCCTTGTGACCTGATATAGTTTCTTTGTGGCATGTACTGATTCACTTTCCAGAGGCTTGTAGAGTGCCTCTGATGCTTTGTTCTTTGCTACTGCAACTCCTCTCTTAGACTTTTGTTATCCTAATCTGGTCTGCCAATTCTATATCCCACTTTTTCCGCATTCCTTATTTCTTTTGATGTCTTCCTGGTCTCTGCATTCCAACACCAGCTTTCCTTATACAACTTATTTCCATACCTGGTTCAGCCACACATGAGGCACTAACATTCTTCTTCAACTCCACCTATTTCCTCTTCTTGAGGTGCTAAAGCCCTGACTGCTTTATCTCCAGTCAACTTCCAGATCTTTATCCTGGCCTCTGTTGACCTTAAAGCCTTCTCTGACAATTGCTTGCAGGATGTTTTTCCATGGTGGGAGGAACTCACAGAGAAATGTGGGAGGACATGCAAACTCTAAACAGGCATTGGCCAAAGGACAGGATTGAACTTTGTGCATGTGAAGTGAAGACCTTAACGTTATGCCAACCAGTCTCATCACTTAGAAGATGTCTGTTGTCTCTAACTATAAAACAAGTAATATTGTCCTATACTAATTGATAATGTTTTCAACACTGAGCTATACACAAATGTTTAGGAGTAAAAGGACAGTTTAGGATACTATTTATATCTTATTATCAATGGATGCAGAGTACAAAATAGTGGGTTTCTGAGGATGTTTATATATGCTACTTTGTCTATGTTTTAGAACTGGTTTCCATTAGGAGTAGGTTAAATTGTCTTCTTTAGCTAGGTTGTTCAGCACCTGTCTAGGATATATCTCTACTGGGTTGCTATTACACTAGAACTTAAAGTGCTATATACTTTGTCAGGTAAACCAATGCATCTGTCACTGGAAACCTGTTATTGCCAAACCTCCATATGTCTAGCAGAAAAATATACGGCAGGCAAAATTAATATTGAGCTGCAATGAAAACAGTGAGGGTGCAATCAATGAGTGTACCTTGAGACTAGTCCATTTTCAAAGCACATGTTAGAACCAAACATAAATGTATGTGTTCTTTTGGATTCACTTTTCTGATCATCTTAAATTATATTTTGTGTTTAAAACATTTGTTAGAGCAGGTTTTAAATTTGTAGCTTTTAACATTTTTCCAGTAAGTTATGAACCAAATGTATTAACCAATAATACCAAAATTGGCAATTACAGAACATTTCAACCATAAAAGGCCATTTAAACTGCAATCATTGCAATCCTCTATCTCATCATGCATAACCAATTTATTGACTGGGCATATGCCACATATTTGATTGTGTTAAAAATGGCCACAGCTATAAAGAAATATACACTAGTCTTGTAAAGACAGATTTATAACTGTTCAACTTTATCAACTCAACAAAGTCAGTCATTTATATCCACAGACATCAAACAGCCCTAGCAGTTATAGTTATATTGTAGATGGTATCCATCTCAGATGCTTGTGTCAAAAAATAATAAAAAAAATTAATCAAAGCAACATATTAACAATTTGTTTCATGAAAACACTCAGTAGCCATAGTAAAATATTACAACATATCCACACATATGTGCAGTTGTCCTGTAAATCCAGATTAAAGTGTGTTTACAACAAATGAATGGATAAATATATAAATAATGACCTAGAAATATATTTCAGCTTGCCAGTTTGAGAACAGTACAGTGCATCCCATTACACTCCAACAGCTTCCCAACCTCTTAGTCCAAGAATCACAGGCAAAAACACAGGATTGGGAACAGATTTTAAATAGTGTTCTTGTATGCTTAGAAAGTTGTGTATATATAACCATTTTGCATTAGAAACATTTTATAGAGGGACTGAAATCTAAGACTTGGGAGGTTGGCATAATGGTTTAAGTGTTAACTTCTAGACATAAGGTGCAAGATTTGATTCTCACATGGTGTAATTGGCTAGGCTCAAAATGACCCATAAGGGCAGTTAGCTTAGTGACTGCAGTCCATGACATGTTATCATAAAGCCGAAGATTTTTCAAGGAGCATACCACAGATATGTGGAATAGTTGAGAACTATACCCTCTGCACATGCAAGCTGCACACACACACACACACACACACACACACACACACACACACACACACACACACACACACACACACACACACACACAAACAATTCTATTGATTATAGTGCTTGTATGACTGCACATCTCAGATATCTACTTGAAATTAAATCAGTGAATAAATGCATAAATAATAACCCAGAAATGCATCTCAGCTCACTGCTGTCAGAGCCATACAGTGCAACTCATTGGGATGTCCTTCATCTGTTCAGCTTCTTAACTCAAGAATCAGAGTCAAACACTCAAAATCAAAAACAGATAGCAAATATTTCTCTTACATATTCAAGAAGTTGTAGAATAATAAGTTTTGCAATATCTAGAATTTTCTGAAGGATACAAAGTCTGGAACTCACATGTCTATCATTATTTAGTTAGTGCAGTGCACAACAATTTGCTGTAACACCACACATTCTATAAGAAGCAGACCAAAATACCTCTCAACTTCTTTGTTTAAGAACTCTGGACAAAGGCAAAAACAATGGGAAGATAAAGACCCAAAAAAAGATGAAGTTTAAATATTATTTTATTGTACATATTTACTAACAAGATAAAACTATTGAGTTGAGTGGTTACATATCTTGCTGTTTAAAAGCCTGCATTTGTGCTGGTTTCCCACCTTTCTTGTAACAAGTCTAGTCCAGATACATATTTGCTGTATCCAGGACTGCTTGTAATCTTCTGAGCCCCCCAAGCCTTTCTGTGTTGGAGGGAAGCTTTCCAGCTTATCAGTGGGAGTGGTAAGCACTAGGTAGCCTATCTACCACAAGATCCAGGTACAGATTCTAAGTTTTAGCACTTGAATTTGCTTATTCATGCTCAGCACTTGTTCAGAACTTGTTGTTAGCACTAAATAAGCTACAAATTACTACAGCACTCAATCTTCCTCTTTACCTAGAGGAAAACAGTTTTTGTACTTACTTTCCTTACTTGCTTAGAGAAAAACAGCTCTTATACTCACTTTCCTCACTTGTCTAGAGGAAAGTAGTTTTTTATTCAGGCATGTCCAAGGGACAGCTCCCAGTGTTCTCTCCTGTCTATCTGATAAATCTGGGCATCTTGAGGCAATGTAGCAATTGCCGCATGTACACAGACAGCCCTCTGCTCCTTCCACCCAACACCATAACCTGTGAGAGATGCACTTATCTGGCCAAACTGGAGGTAAAACTCTCTCCAACCAAGACTGAACTTGACAGTCAAGAGGAGAAGCTAAACACATGCACCACACCACACTCATCACATAGTCCCACTAAACCTACACCACCAAAATCCACACATAGAAACACAAAATCATTTGCAGAGGCTCTCAACAATAATCTGCTCAAGCAACAGAGACCTCCAAAGCAGAAACGCAAGCAACCTCTACCCCCCCCAACACAACCCAAATGACACATAGCCCACAGACTCGGTGTGCCAATAAACCACAGACCATAAGGCAAACTAACATACCCAACACACTAGTCATAGGTGACTCTATAGTCAGGCACACTGATGTCCCACTCATCAAAACATGTAGACCAGCCATATCCACACACATCCTGTTAAACCAACATTACTCCAAATGCAGAATAGAGACACTTACATTCTGTAGTCATGGCAGGCACATCCCCCTCCTGTGTGTTGACCTGTTTCCACACAGTGTATGTTGTTAGAGGTAAATCCCCAATCCATCTGGAATACTGTTTGCCAAACAACAGATCTAGGTCCTGCAGTGAATGAAAAGGCCCAACACCAACATGATATTCCTAGATATTGGAGTGTGTTTCCGTGCAACTGTCTATGGGAATGTTATCACAGCTGTTCCACATGCAATCAGCTAGAGGAGGGCTGCAATTCGTGTTAGAGGCCATCAGCTGATCATGAGTATCACTTACAAAACACATGCTGCTGCTTAAGCAAAGCAGGTATACATCTCCAAATCCACCAAAGAGGGAGTGAGAGAGGCAGACAGAGGCAAAGATAGGTCAGGGAGGGGGTGGAAGAGTAAAACCTAAGCACGTTTGTGGCACACACCTACAAGAATAAGGTATCAACCCCCTGACTGACTATGTATTGCTATTACATGTCTATGCAGTTATTGGATTCGCCACATACATTACATGTTGAAGAGCTCTGCAAACATATATGTGATGGTAAGTGACATTTGCAACAGCGATATGGTAGCGATATGGTATGTTTAGTACATGTGCCCGTCCACATGAACAGGTGTCAGCATCAACACAGCCACACTCTCTCAGGGACCCACACACATTCACACTGGCAGGGTCAGGAATACACCTGCTCACTAGTTAGTTTGCCACAATACAGTACTAAGGAGGAATCATGTGCACCACAGTGGTTATGCAGAGGTTATATGGACAAAGGGTATGTGGAGATGTCTGACATCAGACAGCATGATTCAGTATGCCAGTGGGGGGTTGTAGTGAGTGTGAATGTGGTCAGAAGCATCATACACCACACACAGACACAGGGTGCCAGTACTGACATGCATGGTGCATTGCTTTATGGGTGTGTAGTGGTTGACTGTGCCAGAAGGCTATACAAGGCTAAGTGGTGGGTATACCATGGCACCAGGCCACATGACAATTTTCTGCAGTGTGGCTCAGGGGTGTAGTGACTGGATTGGCCCACACAGGTGAGTATAGTATTCACCATCCAGTCACCTGGGTAACTACTGCGTGTGGCCATTGCTGTGCATTGCTTGCCATGTATGTGTTCTTTACTCCATGACATGGACAGTGTCTGGGATGTGCACACATCCCACATGCATGTACCATGACATGTGGAACTGTATCTGAGGTGTCTGGCCCATGTTGTGTACACAGATTGTTATCTTCAGATGTGCCAGTCCTGGCCTCATGTGGCAGGAACAGGTAATGGACAGCAGGTTGACCCTGCACCTACATGGATAGCATGATACAGGTATTCCATGGTGTCAGTGGCATCTGTCCATACAGGGCATATGTTTAACACATGGTATGTCCTTTGTTTGTCACATTTGATGGCAACACTGGCATTGCAGGTGTCCAGTGGGAAACATAGTGAAGGTGCACTGTCTGCAAGCACGTGCCTATTGTACTGATGGACATGGTGACATGCCCTCTGTAGTCCACTGCAATCACACCATGGTTACTACCTGTGGGCAATATGCAGGGTACTACCACCATAGTGGTTGTTGCCTAGGCAGGTGTATTTGTGTATGAGACACGGGTTGAGAGCGCTCTCTGGGTAATAGAAGGGCTGCTAACTTTGTTCACCAGGCCTTGATGTCACATGTAGTGGTATGTAGTTGTACCCCAGACTCCTGGCTATTTCACATCTGTTATCCTTGCATGGTGGACTTTGTGACATATAAGAGGGCCACCATATGAGAAATTTGCAAATCCCACTCTACAATGAGTCCAGTTGTTACGCAATCAGGGCCACCTCCACACAGGATTTGAAGGACAAACACAGACACACACACAAACACACATACACACACACTCACACACACACACACACACACACACACACACACACACACACACACACACACACACACACACACACACACACACACACACACACACACACACACACACACACCTGCCATGTCTGGGATTAGAACTCCTACCTAACATATTACACTACAACACTACAGCGTTATAAGATGCGCCATGGAGATTACTGGTGTACTCCTTCCCCAAAGGTGTATTTCACAGTGAATGACATCAGCAGCCTTGCCAAAGTAGGGCATTTGATCTGTAGTGTGTGTGACTAGCCTAAAAAGCAATGCTCCCTACAAAGACATAGAAACACAAATAAACATTCACACTTACCATGTGTGGGAAAAGAACCCTTACTAGAGTACTATATCACACTACAGCAGTACACTGTTATAGGATGCACCACAGAGATTACTGGGCTACATTTTTTTCAAAGGTGTATTTCATAGTGAGTGACATCAGCAGCCTTGCTAAAGTAGGGCATTTGATCTGAAGTGAATGTGACTAACCGAAAAAGAATTGCTCCCTACACAAGCATAGAAAATAGAACCCCCACCAGAGTACTATATCACACTACAGCTTTACGCTGTTATAAGACACGCTATGGAGATTACTGGGCTACATATTTCTCAAAAGTGCATTTCACAGTGAATGACATCAACAATCTTGCCAAAGTAGGGCATTTGATCTGTAGTGATTGTGACTAGCCAAAAAAGCATTGCTTCTTACACAGACTTAAAAACACACACACACACAAACATCCACACTTGCCATGTGTGGGAATAGATCCCCTACCAGAGTACTATATCACACTTCAGCTTTACGCTGTTAAAGGACACGTCATGGAGATTATTGGGATACATCTTTCTCAAAGGTGTATTTCACAGTGAATGACATCAGCAACCTTGCCAAAGTAAGGCATTTGATCTGCAGTGAGTTTGACTATCCTAAAAAGCATTGTTCCCTACGCAGACATAGAAACACACACACAAAAATCCACACTTGCCATGTTTGGGAATCAAACCCCTACCAGAGTACTATATCACAGTACAGTATTACACTGTTATAGGATGCGCCATGGAGATTACTGGGCTACATTTTCCTCAAAAGTGTATTTCACAGTGAATGACATCAGCAGCCTTGCCAAAGTAGGACATTTGATCTGTGGTGACTGTGATTAGCCATAAAATCATTGCTCCTTACACAGGCTTAGAAACACACACACATAAACATCCACACTTGCCATGTGTGGGAATAGAACCCCTACCAGAGTACTATATCACACTACAGCTTTATGCTGTGAAAGGACACGTCATGGAGATTATTGGGATACATCTTTCTCAAAGGTGTATTTCACAGTGAATGACATCAGCAACCTTGCCAAAGTAGGGCATTTGATCTGTAATGATTGTGACTAGCCTAAAAAGCATTGATCCCTACACAGACATAGAAACACGCACACAAACATCCACACTTGCCATGTGTGGGAATTGAACCCATACCAAAATACGATATCACAATATAGCAGTACGCTGTTATAGGATGTGCCACAGAGATTACTGGGCTACATATTTCTCAAAAGTGTATTTCACAGTGAATGACATCAGCAGCCTTGCCAAAATAGGACATTTGAATTGTAGTGAGTGTGACTAGCCTAAGAAGCACTGTTCCCTACACAGACAGAGACACACAGTTGCCATGTCTGGGATTAGAACTCCTACCTAACTAGGTTATCACACTACAGCATTACACAGTTAGAGAACATACCACAGAGAGTACTGGGCTACATCTTTCCCAAATGTGTATTTCACAGTGAATGACATCAGCAGCATTGCCAATGTAGGACATTTGAATTGTAGTGAGCATACCTAGCCCAAGAAGCACTGTTCCCTAAACAGACAGAGACACACAGTTGCCATGTCTGGGATTAGAACTCCTACCTAACTAGGTTATCACACTACAGCATTACGCAGTTAGAGAACACGCTACAGAGAGTACTGGGCTACACCTTTCCCAAAGGTGTATTTCACAGTGAATGACATCAGCAGCCTTGCCAAACTAGGACATTTGAATTGTAGTGAGCGTGACTAGCATAAAAAGCATTGCTCCCTACACAGACAGAGATGCACACACACACACACACACACACACACACACACACACACACACACACACACACACACACACACACACACACACACACACACAGTTGCCATGTCTGGGTTTAGAACTCCTACCTAACTAGTTTATCACACTACAGGATTATGCAGTATTAGGATGTGCCACAGAGATTACTAGGCTACACTTTTCCCAAAGATATATTTCACAATGAATGACATCAACAGCCTTGCCAAAGTAGAACATTCGAATTGTAGTGAGCGTGACTAGCGTAAAAAGCATTGTTCCCTACACAGACAGAGACACACACACACACACACACACACACACACACACACACACACACACACACACACACACACACACACACACACACACACAGTTGCCATGTCTGGGATAAGAACGACTACCTATCTAGTTTATCACACTACAGCATTACACAGTATTAGGACATGCCACGGAGATTACTGGGCTACTCCATTCCCAAAGGTGTATTACAAAGTGGATTACATCAGCAGGCTTGTCATAGTAGGGCTATGGGGAGGGCAGTGTGTGTGTGCATGGGCCATAACCCATTCATCTAGAGGTTGACACACCATATGCAGGCACATGCAGGGTTATATTCCACAGATACATGTATACAACTGCTAGATGACTACTGCCTTGTACAGTTATGTTGCACAGCTAGCGCTTGCACCACATAGTCTGTAATGCTGATGGATACCAGTGGCTAATGTCTACTGTGAGTGACATTTACACATCATGTGGTTGTAACCATTTGGCTGTGTGCTGGGTGGGAAAGGCATCATGATGGATGGCTCTTTGTCACAGTCACTCTCTTCCACACATCTATGTATGTCTATGTTTGGCTTATTATAGTGTGTTGTCCTTCGATATATGTATGTATTCCTATCCAATGTATGTGCAAAGCAGGACTGATGCATACTGAGGAGTGTATGCACTAACATATGCAACAGTCAGATAGGTATGGTCCACTGTTTGCAGACATGGGCTTCATTTGTTTAAGTGTGTGAGCATGCCCGGTATGACCTTTTGGTATGATGTTGTCTGACATTGCTTTCATTTCTCTATGTGTGTGAGCATGCTCAGTATGCCCTTCTGTATTGAATTTGTGGATCCATTCCAGGTAGTTTGTACTCCAGTGCAGACCTTTGTGTTGTACACCTACAGGAAGCAAACTGTTTCTGCAGGTATCTGTAGATAATTTGGCAATATGGGGACAAACTGTCAAAGGGATAGTGTGTACTGTAGGTTATTGTGTCTGTTCTGCTTCTGCTACATGGTACTGGTGTTGGCAGGGATATTCAGACATGTGTACTGTTATACACTGTGATGTTTTATGTCCTCAAGTACTGTTAGGTGGACATTCTTGCTCACAGTGATGTCCTGGGGAACAAGGATGAATGCAGCTGTGTCCGGTATTGTGGGCAGATGCCTACATATTCATGGTAAGTTATGCCATTCTGGAGTGGGAGCTGCAGACACTTGCTGCTGGGTCTGTGTATCTGGTTCAGCACCTTGGTACAGTGCTGGAAGAGGGTCCCATACTTGTATATCCATCGACATGACAGTATGGCCTTATCTTGCTGTGGCAATACCTCACAGCTGTACAGATTCACACAGGTTACCCAAAGGGAGGGGCCATGAGTCAGAACATTACCCCTATTGTGGTGTATGGGCAGGTTTGTAGCCACCCATTTATGTGTTTGCAGCCAGGGATAGTGTGTGCACACAGCTGTGTGTCAGACCTTGCACATTCCATGCTGCCCATGCTCCCACCCCCCCCCTCTATTATTCTATCCTCTGCCATACATTATGCATGCATTGTCTGATACTTTCCCTAAAGTTCTCGCCTCATTACAGCTGTGTTTTGGTATTGCTACACAGTTCATGCAGTGGGATATGGTGGACATGTTACTGTGGTTTGTCCACATGGCCTTGCATATGGCTTATGTGGAGTGTGTTATGTTGTTATTTGGGTGTCCATGACATAACATGCATTAGCAGTATGTGTGAGACACAGGCCTTTGGCAGAGGCCTGTAGGCCATTTGGTGGTGATGCAGGCCAGCTGTGGCAGTCTGTTGTATTCTTTCAGTCCTACAGTCCCAGACCGCCATACAGTATATTCCCCTGGGGTGACAGGGTAGGTGTGCTAGGTATTCATGCCAATACCTTCTATCAGTATTGATCCAGTGATGTGGATACTGGCAGGGTGCTACCTACAGCTAGGGACACACCTGCATGGGACTCCTGCACTGCATGCTGCATTCTTTCGCTATTGCCATATACAGGTGGGGGTCATATTGTACCCATTCGCAACAGCAGGGATATGACCTGTGGGTGGTGTTTGGGTGAGCTGAGTGCATGTGTGTTATAGACACTACTTGCATCTGACGCACAGATATGCATGGAGCATTCCAGTTATAGTGGCATATGCAGGTACATCAGCTGTTTCCCAATACATCAGTCCTACCACTTTTGTGATCTGCAAGTGTTCGGGCAGACAACACCAGTATTCCTTACTACAGGCCCAGATAATGTGATGTATACCTGTATGTACAATTCCAAGGGTGTGTCCATTTCACAGTTACACATTATATACTGTATGTCTGGGGTAATTTCCCCTGTGTACTGCTTGTATATCTAGCCCAACAGCCATGCCATGTCAGTCTTTCAGATGGTGACACATATTACTACCATACATTTACAATGGCTTACTGCTAGCATGTGTTATACTGGTGGGAATTGTCTTTGGCACTGCAGTTGTGAGGACTTGGCCCTGTCATCAGCAGCAGCGGGCAATGGCCACCAGGTCATACCTCAACATGCATGCTTACTGACCACTCTCACACAATATGAAACACACACCAACCTGACACACACATACCTACATATTGTACAAATGTTACAATCTATCCTGGTACCTTGGCCACCTCTGGGCATCTGTGCTTCACTGGTATTATACCTACACATACATGTTACAACATTTCTCCATGGGATTGGGGGGGCACACCTGACTGTTTCTACGTTGCTACACAGGACTGGGGGGGCACACCTGACTGTTACTACATTTCTACATCAGATTGGGGGGGCACACCTGACTGTTACAACATGTGTACATCTGATTGGGGGGCACATCAGACTGGTACTACATTTCTATATAGGAGTGGGAGGAGGCACTTAGGACTGTTTTTACATTTCTACACAGGATTGGGGGGCATACCTGACTGTTTCTACATTGCTGCACAGGATTGGGGGGCACACCTGACTGTTTATATATGTCTACATAGAAGTGGGGTGGGCACACCTGACTGTTACTATATTTCTACATAGGATTAGGGGGCACACCTGACTGTTACTACATGTCTACATAGGTTATGGGGGACACAACTGACTGTTTCTACATTGCTACACAGGATTGGGGGGGTGCATACCTGACACTTGTACACATTTGCTATGAGTATACTGGTATGTCATGTACTCCATTTCATTCTGTTTTTGAACCTATCATGCTGACTGGAGGCCTGTCAGTGTACTACAGGTCTTACGTTTGAGTGACCTACATATTGGTTTCTGACTTCCTAGACTTCAGAACTAACATCCCACTGCCTGAACTGATGTGGTCTGTCTGTGTAGGCCTGGGGGGAGGCTACCCATAGGCATCATTCAGTGGCTTTAGCACAGTCTTTGTTTGTGTTTGTCTATGCCTGTCCTGCTGGCTGTGACTGTTGTTGGGTATGTGAACTTCCCTGACTGGCATGTGTGTGTCATATGGACACACATGTGGCCCAGAACATTTCCTGCAGTGGGTTTTGTCAACATGTGTAATACTGGCTACTATGGTGACACCCGTATTTGTTACAGATCTCATGCTGCCACTATAGGTGTCTACTATCTGCTGTCATCCCATTCAGCCACCCGACTGCCTTGCATGCTCACATCCATACCATAGATACAAGTAACAACACATACTACTGCAATCAGCAATTGGTAAGGGGAGTGACTTACCTTGTTGGTGTGCCAGTATTGAGGATGATGCTGGGGGCTGCCTATGTTGGATGCACATAGTACACTCCCTAGACATGTTTGATCACAGGTAGTGTCATGTTTGGCATCCTTTTACTGTATGTGTGAGTCAGAGAGAGGTGTCATTCCCTGGGTCATTCCTTTGTCAGTGTATGTGCTATGCGTTGCCTCTTTGCCAAGGCCAGGTCATACTGGGCATGCCTCCTACTGCCTACTGAGGCAGGCTCAGGTTGTTCCTCTTCCGGGTCACTCTGTGCCTGTGCAGGCCTTGGCAATGGTGGGGGTCTGTGTGGCCCTGCCCCGTGCTGTTCCTGCTGCAGCTGTTTCCACAGGATCATATTGTGTAGCATGGCAAATACAATGACAATTTGCATACATGTAGCTGGTGAGTACTGCAAGGCTCCAACGGATGTGCTCAGGCACCAGAACCGTGACTTGAGCATCCCAAACACACCCTCTATTATAATTCTGGTCTGTGCATGTACCTCATTATTGAGTTCTTGTTCGGGTGTGTGTGCATTTCCAATGGCTGTCATCAGCCACGGCACCAGTGCATAACCAGCATCCCCCACTAGGTGACTGTAAGGGATGTTCCCTTGGCAAATCTCTGGTACAGCTGTGTCAGATGCCAGATGTAGGAATCATGATAGCTTCCAGGGCAGCCAGCACACACATTCATTATTATGCCCAGGGCATCACACACGACCTGGCAGTTGATGGAGTGGAAGCCCTTGCAGTTGATGTAGATCCTACCCTGCTCACCAGGTGGTGCTTTGATGCATATGTACGTGCAGTCTATAACACCCACTACTTCAGGGTATTCTGCTATTTGGTTGGTCAGATGCATATTGCTGGCCAATGCCTCACTGGTGTTGGGGAAGTAGACGTGCTCACCTGCATGTGCTGACATGGCATGCAGGAACTAGTGGAGTACCCTGGATGCTGACGCCTGTGAGATCCCCATCATATCTGCAGTTGGCCTTTGGAAGGTAACTGTAGCTAGTATTTTTAGGCCTACACATACCTTGGTATCCACTGAGATGGGTTCCCCTTTGTTAGTTCTGTCTGTCAGTTGTGGCCGGTACAGCTCAACAATTTGCTGTAGGAGGCCACTGTCCACCCTATAGTGCTCCACTATCTCCAGCTCATGTAGCCCCTGGTAGGTTAACCTGGGTTGGTCGACAGCATTTACATTCTCACCACCCTCAACCTCTTTGACATGTTGTTGTATGACAGCTATTGCAGCCTCTTTCATTTTGTTGTTTTTTTTTTGTTAAAAGTTCCCCGCTTGTATACACCGGTTGTATAGAGTATGGAAAAAACCAGAGGGAAAGGTGTTTGCATAGTTTATAGTGGTGTTCTGGGCTGGGCTGATCTGCTGCCTGTGTAATTGGCTGATTCTGATACATTTCACCTGCCAGCTATGCTAGTTCTCCCTGATTACCTTCCTACTGCTGTTTTCCCTTCCCATTGCCTTCCTGTTTAAGCTCAGGGGCGCGCTGCACAAACACAGTTCTCAGATGTGCACAGAGCTGCTATTTCCTGGTTTACTTTTTTTCTTTTCCTTTAAAATCCAGTGCACAGTGCGCACACCCGCTTATGCAATGTACAGAGTACTAGGCAGCCTCAGACACACACCTTTGTTTAGCTCTGCTAAGCTAAGAGCAACCCCAAGCCACAGGGCTCCAATTCGCTTACAGTATGCCTGACACACACCACTATGATGTCAGCTAACTTCTAGGCTTGTACCAAGCTATTCCTGCACTTACACTGTTGGGTGCTAACTAGCATGCAAGGAAAAAATGGGATTCAGTATCATTCCCCTCATTTGCATAGGATTGCCTGTTGATGTATAGTTACATGCCCGACACTGAGCCTCCCCCCTTAGCAACCACTATTCACTGACCATGTTGTCTTCTGCCTGCCATTGAGTATAATGGCAAAATATTGATTTTGGTTAGAAATCTTATTTTATGTTTTTTTTTTCTTATTTTCTGCCCGATCCTATTTGCGCGCCACTGCCCTACGCTTAAACAGCCAAGATCGGCTAAAGAAAATAAAAGTTGATTTTTTTATTTTTGAAAATGTTTTCCATGCCAATGGCCTTATAGTTGGCCAATGGCATACTTTGTACATGATGTCCACCCTTTATTTGGAGCTGTCATGGCTCTATTTTGTACTTTGCAGAAATGTACTCCGCTACTGGCGGAGTACATTTCTGCAGATTACATTAGTCTTGCATGGCCGGTTTCCAGCTTCGTGGATCACAAATTCACCTCATTTGCATGGATTTTTCCTGCAAATGAGGTAATTTGCATACAGGGGCTAAGTCCTTGCAGGGCTAGTGCAGGAGCGCAAGTGCACATCCCTACAGGCTATTCCTGGATCGCACTGCAGACATATTGCCTGCTGGAGCGCCTGCACTAGTCCTACATGCCGTGCAGGGCTTGCAGAATCTGGGAGACAGTGTTGAAGTTTCAATTTGCTTTTGACTTGACATTATGCTGTATTCTATTTCCCTGTTTCAGAACTACAGTTATGCAATCTGTGGTGCATTTAATTTTTTCTTCAAAATGTGCCCAAGACATGAATAGCCCTACAAACAATGTATATGCTGCTATGTGTATTTTGCTACACGATATTAAACTGAGTAAGAGAAATACTATATTCTGATTTATGAAACTGAGCCAAATCTCCAACAGAGCATTTCAGTGACAAAGAACCCTTCTGAATTATCATATATCATTGCCTCAGACTACAGTAAAGTGATACCAGTTAGCTATTTACTATGATAACACATTTCACTTGAGTTTCATACTGTTTTAAATAATGGAACTTTTGGAAACATAAAGTGCAGGACGTTTACCTCGGGCTTCAATTTAATGTTGTGATATTCACATACAATAACGTACAGACAAATAGCTGTTGCTTTCAGAATATTGGAATTTCATAATCAGACAGTCACAGAATGCAATAAAATCACAACACATCAGTGTCGTAGGTCATGACTATTTCAGCTATAATTTATTATGTGTTGTCATATTTCACAGCCATGCCATGAAGAGTGATGGCATTCTGACCCAAACCAAACCTGCCAATCATAGCAGTTCATTCAAATACATAAGCTGATAAGTGGGAGCCGCAGGGTCAACAGGGGCAAGCAGTACCCAACAGACTGTATATGGATGTCATAAACAATGCAGTATCAAACAGATATGCATATGTCTTACAAATATTAATCTCCCAACTGTTCTGAAACAAACATGACATAGTCAGAAGTATGGGCTCACTTTCATAGTAAACATAAACTGTGACGTACTTCTTAATTCTGACAAGTTACTTTTAGCTAGTACTTTTGTCTTACCAAAGCAAAACTATAAAGAATGTAGGACATTTTTCTAATAAATAAGATTTATGCTATTACAACAGCATTTCTAGTAACCAGGATGGACAGAGGTATTCAGAAAGGGGTTGGAGAAGTATATATGGGTTGATAAATTTAAGTTAGTTTATACAAAAAGTTGTAGGAATTAGGCAGAGAGCAGAGGCATCTATTAATGGGATTTTAGAGGTGTA
The DNA here is from genome assembly GCF_019279795.1 of Protopterus annectens. Lineage (NCBI taxonomy): Eukaryota > Metazoa > Chordata > Ceratodontiformes > Protopteridae > Protopterus > Protopterus annectens. The sequence continues at coordinate 677,933,830 of NC_056728.1, forward strand.
CGTTCATCTCCAAAACTGCATGCTCTAAACTTTATAAACAATCTCTCATAGCTTCTGGTTTATAAAAGTGGTCAGATTTTGGACACATTCTTTTAGCAATTTTTAGTAATTTCATATCTTTAGGCCTCCTACTGCTTAATGCTGCCCTTGTTCTCTTATTCATACCAAGAAATAACAGCAATGGCCTACAACAGCAACTGCAAGTACAGTTTACTCAACATTGTCACAATATTTCTGAATGACGTTTGGCACAAACAAAATTGTCATGGACCCAAGAGTAAGTGTAGGGAGGGGGTGGGGGGGGTGAGGAAGAGCTAGGCTAGGGATTAAGGGATTGGCTAATCACTAGAGTCATGACAATGTAGGTAGTGAAGGGGGACTGGAGTAGTTAAGGAAGTGAGGCAAGGAAGGGTGGGACTCAGGATGGGTTTAAGTGTCGGGAGCTAAAGGAAGTAGCTACATTTGGCATGAGCTGGTGGTGCAGTAACAGCTAACTTACATCCAGATGACCTGTAGGTATTGTGGATGCAGGTAGGCCTTGGATGGTGGAGAGAGAAGGGATTAGTTTAACTGAGTTAGTTCCTTCCTCTCCCTTTGGTGTTTTCTGTTTGTAATTAATTAAGGTGGGGATGGAGTTTGGGAATATAGGTTGGGCTTGCTGGCATGGAAGGTTACTGAGAGGAGAGTGTGTGTGGGTGAATGGTTGGTGGGCACTGTCTGTATGAGTGTGGTGCTTGGCTTACCTGGGTATTGGTGTGATTATCTGGGGGTCTGGTAGGCAGGGTGTTGTGGTAGGTGCTTCCTGGTGTCCTGTGGTGTCTCCTGTTGTTTCGCAGTTGTTGATGTGCTTAATTCAAGCACTGTAATCCTGTCTGGGCATCATGTTTGGTGTATCCCTAGTGTTCCCTGGTGGGTTTGTGGGATTTTGTGGCTTTCTCCAGTCTTTGGTGTGTTCCCTGGTGGTCGTGGTAGGCTGTGGGTGGTCCAGCATTGTAATCCGGTCCTGTCTCGGTGTCCGTTGGATCCTTGAGTGCTCCCTGGTGGGTTTGTGGGCTTCTTTGGCCTTTCTCCAGTCTCCAGTGTCTTTTCTTTGTTTCTGTGCACTAGGGTGGTCTCTGGCAGCCGTTCCTTGTGTGGGGTTGTCCTCACTGGCTTCCCTCAGTGTCTGTAGTAGTGGAGATTCCCTTTCGCTTTCCCTGGTGGTTTTGCGAGCAGCTCCTTTCGTTTTCATAAGTTCATAGGTTCATAGGCTGGTACTAGGCTATCAGCCCTAGGGCCTATACAAGCCTAGCCATAACAATTCCCTGGCTATTTCTTCCCACACTATTTACTTCCCTGGACCCCTGTCTAGCAGGGTGACTGACGTGATCCTTGGGGTGAATTTCCTTTCTCCAATCCAATCGTCAAGGTTCCTTTTGAAGAGGGCCAAAGAGGCTTGACATGCATGGGCAATCTATTACAGAGTCTGGGGAGACTCTGGGTCAGGAACCTATTCATCCAGCATGTTTTGTTTATTGTGATGACAAGGTTTAGATCCCTAGAGCGTGTGGCTCTGAGGCATTGGGATTTCTTTAAGTGTAGCATGTCCAGCAGCTCTGGGTTTGACATGGCCTTGTATGTTAAGCAGAGATCGCCTCTGAGTAGACGATATGTGACAGAGTATAGCTGGAGTTTTCTAAGGCTGTCAGCATAGGGCATCTGCTTTAGGCCTGTGATTCTTTTAGTGAGGTATTTCTGTGACCTTTCCAGTTGTTGCAGATGTCTTGAGAGGTACATACCAAACGGGGCATTGTATTCTATAATGGGTCTAATGAGGGATGAGTATGTGGCTCTGAGGCATTGGGATTTCTTTAAGTGTAGCATGTCCAGCAGCTCTGGGTTTGACATGGCCTTGTATGTTAAGCAGAGATCGCCTCTGAGTAGACGATATGCGACAGAGTATAGCTGGAGTTTTCTAAGGCTGTCAGTGTAGGGCATCTGCTTTAGGCCTGTGATTCTTTTAGTGAGGTATTTCTGCGACCTTTCCAGTTGTTGCAGATGTCTTGAGAGGTACATACCAAATGGGGCATTGTATTCTATAATGGGTCTAATGAGGGCTGAGTACAGTGGGACAATGACCTCCTTTTTTCTGGATGAAAAGCCCTTAGTGATGAGGTGTGCCACATAGAAGGATTTCTTGACTGTTGTGGTGATGTGGTCATCGAAGGTGAGACCACTGTCCACCTGTGTCCCTAAGTCTCTTATCACACTTTCGGTGTTTAGTGTACTGCCACCTATATGGTAATTCATGGATACATGTGTTTTTCCAAAGGGGATAACTATACATTTCTTGGCATTGAGCTTGAGCCCATGGCTCTGGCACTAAGCATCTGTTTCTGTAAGGCCCTTTTGTAGAGTATCCACATCATTTGGGGATTCAATAATGGCTCCCAGTTTGCAGTCATCTGCGAACTTTGTTAGCCAAAGTTCTTAGTGTTGGCCTGTACTTCAGAGAAGTAGATGCCAAACAAGAGCGGTCCCAGGACTGAACCCTTGAGGTACTCCACTTGTCACTTGTCTGGAGCTGGATTTGGAGTTGGCTACTTTTACTGTGTGGGTTCTATCAGTAAGCCAGTTGGCAACTCATTGGGTGACATAGGGGTTAATGCCCAGCTTAGTAGGTTTATCTATGATTCCAGAGTGGGGATGGTGTCAAAGGCCTTGGCAAGGTCTAGATAGGCTGTGTGGACCACCTTACCCTTGGCTGTTCGGGTGCAGATTCTCACATGCGCACTGCGTATATCAGCCGTTACCTCTCATGGGATGAGGATTTGCAGTCCAGAAGAAAGAGGTAAGGGTTACAGGCTTCTGGGGATTGGATGGTGCTGATATCTGTTTGGCTGGAGAGTAGGTGGGTAGAGGATAGGATTTTTTTTGTGTGGGTATGTATGTATGTATGTATGTATATATATATATATATATATATATATATATATATATATATATATATATATATATATATATATATATATATATATAAATATATATATACATACATACATACATACACACCTGGTGGTGATAGGGCAGGGGATGGTAGCTATTGGGAAGTATGTGGCTGAATTGGTGTGCAGTGGAAGGGTGAAGAGTGTGCTAGACAGGGGATATTTTATTTATGTAGGAAGTATAAGTGCATTAGCTACTGATGAGAGTGTATGCCTAGCAGGTAAGTTATGCAAGGGGTGGTTCTAGGCTGCAGAATATAGATAAGTAGGGGAGTTAGTAGAGAGTGGTGGGGCATAAGGCAAGACAACAGTATAGGGGTTGGGGGGAGTAGGGTAGTCTGGTTTGTGGAACATTGTGTTTTTTTTACAGATGGCTAAGTTACCAGAATTGTGACAACAATGGCAGGATTTCATAACCCAAGCGGAAGAATTATTCCAGGACATGACGAGGTCCGAGGCAGAGTCAGAGCAAGCTTCAGGCAGGAAGAGACAGTGCCTTGTGATGACTCCAGGCAGGGGGAAAAGGCAGCAGGTGGAGAAACAGATGGTTACAGTGGAGGCTCCTGTTCCCAGTACGTCATAAGGCGAAGGTGCAGGTAATGATATTAATTTACCATTGGTTGGTGAACTAGGTGTTGAGGATGGTGAAGTGCAGGCAGTTGATGAGGTCTTGTTGGATGGGAATATGGAAAGGGGAAAAACAGTGTCAGACAGAGTGCAAAGGAGGCTGGTACAGGCAGCCAGGTGTCTGGACATACAGATGGTTGGAGTGGACCTGAGCTCTAAGGACAGCTTGACTGGTTCAGAGATAGGATCAGATTTTGGGCTTTGGCCAGGTGACTGGCTAGCTACTCAGGCACTTGGACAGGGCAATAGAGGGGTTATTATAACCCCACACATTTTGGGGATGGTGAAAGAAAAAATCTGGAAAGGTGTCAAGACACTAGCAAGGACTTGTTGGCAGCATTAGCAACACTGAGTAGGAAAAGGACAGGTAAGCTTAGGCCCAGGACTTGGGACTCAGTGGTTGGCTTTATTTATTATATGGCAGTGCAGCTGGAGAAGGATGGAGCATTGGCTTTGCCCCTTTTGGGGTATTTTCTCACCATTCGGGAGGCACAACATTTGAGGCTGGGGAATGCATGGCTGTGGTATGATGAGCGGTTCTGTAAACGGAAAGTAGTTGACCAGTCTCTGCGGTGGGAGGTGCGTCTTCCTGATATATGGCTGGCTACAATGATGGACAGCTTTGGTGGGTTCAATAGGAGGATGAGCTTGGGTGAAGCAGGTGGGGTGTGTTGGTCATTTAACAGGGGTGCTTGTTCATGGGTTGGGTGCAAGTTTGCACACACTTACTCAAGATGTGGAGGAAATCATTCTGTGGCTTACTGTGGACAGCAGGGTTTTGGTGCATGGAACAACACTGGTATGGGCCGAGAGGGAGATTTTCTTTCCTCTCAAGGATTACAGACAGCTTGAGGTAGGGGCAATTTATGTGGACCCAGGGGAATGGGATCCTTTATAGGCAATAGGGGGAGGGGTGCCTTTCCCCATAGGATATGCTTTGCCAGGGTCCTGATTTCATTCTTAAGACTGAGGTCATTCAAGGGTTTCAATGGGGATTTCCTGTTAAGAATACGGTGAGGTTGGGGGGAAGTTGTAAGAACCTCTGTTCAGTTCAAGGGAAAGAGGATGTTTTGGAAGAGTTGGTAGGTAAAGAGTGTAAGGCAGGGTGTTTGTGGGGTCTATTTGATATGCCACCTTTTGTTAGCTACAAGGTGTTGCCATTGGGTTTAGTGCTGAAGAAACGGCTGGCAGAGTTTAGATTGAGTCATCATCTTACATTTCCAGAAGGGAGTTCAGTGAATGATTTTATTAGGGATAAATAAGTTAGGGTGCGTTACGCCTCATTGGACGATGCAGTGCAGGTGATCAGTAAATTTTGGGAGCCGTGGTTGGTTAAGGCTGGCATTGAATCAGCTTTCCATTTGTTGCTCATTTGGAGGGAGATTTGGCTGTTGTTGGGGACGAAGGTAGGTGGTAAGTACTGTTTTGATACTGCCATGCCGATGGGTTGTTCTGTGGCATGTGCAACGTTTGAGAAATTTAGTACCCTTTTACATTGGATTTGGGATCAGAGGGTGAGAATGCAGAAGGCGATGCATTATTTGGATGATTTCTTGTTAGTTAGGGAAGGGAGGGTGGGGGCTCAACAGGGGTTGCAGGAATTTACCAGTATGTGTGAGAAACTGGGTGTACCTTTGGCACAGCACAAGATGGAAGGTCCAGCAAGAGCGTTGGAGTTCCTGGGGTTAATGGTAGATGTGGAACTGGGATTGTTTCATCTACCTCAGGATAAGATAGAGAGGCTGCGGTCAGCTATATGGGTGGTGTTGGACAAAAATAAGATTCGGGTTGGTTCAGTCATGGAACTGTTGGGTTTTCTAAACTTTGCTGTCGAGCGGTACATCCAGGTCGGACATTTTGCAGGGTGTTAGCTTATATGCTAAAAGGAGGTAGGAGCAAATATCATTGGGTTAGGGTGACCAGGCTAGTGTGGGAGGATTTGAAGTTGTGGGATGGTTTTGTGCAACAATTTAATGGGATTTCCTTTTGGCAATCAGATTGGGTGGGTCAGGAAGAACTTCAGCTGTTTACAGACGCAGCAGGCGGTATCGGCATGGGAGCTTATTTTGGTGGAAGATGGTTTGCAGTGCAATGGCCTTCAGATTGGGATGAGGAATGGAGGTGTGATGTCGCTTTTTTAGAACTGATGTCAATATGGGCAGCTTTGGTGGTGTGGAAGGAGCAGTTGAGGAACAAGCAGGTAGTTTTTCATTCAGATAATATGACTGTGGTGAAGGTGTAGGGCAGAATTGCTGTTGAGGACATTGAGGAAGTCGGTATTGCAGAGCCTGTTAATATTTTTTTCTTTTACAGAGATACATGTGCCTGGTGTTAAGAATGATATTGCTGATAGTTTGTCCTGCTTTCAGTTTTGCAGGTTTCGAAGGTTGGCACCGGGGGCGGTCGAGGTGCCGGAAGCACTGCCGTAGGAGTTGTGGCATCTTGGGACAGGATAGTCAGGTGTCTGGTGCAACATTCCTGGGCTTCTTCTATGAAGAAGGCATATGGTAGGGCTCTTTTTGATTTTAATCAATTTGTTTTGCGATTGCCAGAAGAGGTAAGGGTATGGTCAGAGGAATTATTGTTAAATATGTGGCTAGTGCTTGGGAGAAAGGTAAGGCTTTGCAGACAGTTAAAGTGGATCTGGCTGCAATTAGCAATTTTGCTAAGTTTGGGGGGGCTTGCAAGATTTTACAAAGTCCTGGACATTAGGACATATACTGAGAGGGTGGGGGAGGGTGATGGTGGAGCGTAGAGATACACGGTTTCCAATTACAAAGGGAATATTGAAGATTTTGGTACAGGGTTTAGGATTATTACATGGTGGGTCACTGGATTATTTTATGTGGGACACTCTATGCAAGTGGTTATATTTTTGTGCTTTCAGGGTATCGGAATTGTTAGGTTCCTTATGTTGATAGGATGTTATAGTGACTGAGAGGGAGGTCAACATCGTAAAACAGAAAAGCAAGATGGATCAGTTGGGTAGGGGATGTAAGGTAGTGCTCAAAGTGGACAGGAACCTTCATCTTTGGCCCGTAACTTGGATTACAGAATTTAGGAGTAGAAGGTTGGGGTGTTCAGAGGGGTTGTTGTTTTTGTTCAAAGGATGGCAGGGTAGTTTCCAATAGTAGGTTTATTACTTTAATTAGGAGGATTTTGGGTTGCATGGGATTTCTGGCTGAGAAGTTTCTTTTAGAATTGGGAGGGCTTCGGATTTGGCTAGACAGGATAGTTCAATTGAGGTTATTAAGAAGGCGGGCAGGTGGTCCTCAAATGCCTTTTTATCTTATATTAGATAGTAGTGTTTGTGATTATTAACAATTTTCTTTTTCTTTTAGGGAAGCGTATACTCATTTTGGGCCATTCGTATATCCACTGGGCTGAGAAGCATACTTTAATCCCACAGCTTGAAGACCTGCAGCTCTGCCTGGTTCACCTTCCCTAGCTGAGATGGAGCCCTCTGGGGAGAGTGATTAGGACACTGACTGACATTTTCCTGGGTCTAGTCTAGCCATTGTGTACAAAGGAGGGTTATACTCATCTGGTGTCACCTGCTTTTTTTGTCACCTTTTCCCATATTGTTGTTTAATCCCCTCCATCACCAATGCCCTCCCTTTGTCTGCATATCTATAATTCCACTGACACACTCCTGCATGTGTCATGTGTCAGCACCTCTCTGTCATTCCTTTTCTGTGTTTTATTTATTTTTGTTGTGCCCCTGGTTGTAATCCTCCATCTTTCAGGGCCTCATCTTACTCTCCCTTCCTTCCTCATCTTTCTTTAAAAAAAAAAAGTATGCACGTCTCCTGCAAAACAAAAAAAAAAAAAAAAAAAAAAAAGAATAGCCTACCTCCCACTTCCATGCCTACCATCCCTGTTTTCTTGTGTGTGTTCCTAAAAATGTGGTACCCCATTCCCATTCTCACAATCATTCCTTTTAAAGGTCAAAAATCGATTGTTGTAGGCCCTTTAAGGTGTCTTGTAAGCTTTTTAGTAGAGTTGCTATATAATTCCTGTGCATAAGCTTGGGTAAGTACTTGCTACTTGCTCACCAGTTCTCTTCCTATCAGTTCTGGTCACAATTAGGCAAATTTCTCTCCCTCTTTCTCTTTTACTTTAAACTAGACCTGACAGTTTCCTGGGCAGACTTTCCAATTAGTGATTGCTTGAATTACAAATTTCCACCTAGTTAATTGAAAGCTGGTTTTAGTCTGTGTTCTGCTGCAAGGTTTACTTGCGGTATTGGATGTCCTTATGACATTTGGACTGATTGGGCACAATAGGACCCTACATCTAAAGGGGCCTCTGCATATGCCAGAGGCAAAGCAAAAAATAAATAAAAGGTATTTTCTTTGAAGAACAAAAAAAAAGGGTCTCTTCTACCTAAAACTAAAGGAAGCTGCTTGCTACGAATGAAACAAACTTCTTGCTACAGTCACTCTGTCAATGACATTGAGCACTTCAGCACTTCACTCATGATAACAAATCCAATACTGGCATTTGTCAAAATACTGACAGTTGACTAACAAATGCTGATATTTTACCAAATGTCATTAATACATTCCTTACCTATCGTTTGTCTAGAATTTTGCACAGATTTTTTTTAATTGTATTTTTGATCTGTCGTTCATAAGATTTTTTGTTTTTTTGGCAAATCATTGAGGATTAAAGTCACTAAATAATGACAGCCATTTCAGCTTCCGACTTCGTATTCTTCAGAAAATGCATGCTAATGCAAAGCCTGCTATTCTATCAACTTTTTTAAAGTTTATATGAGCAATATATGAGATCTGACCTTAATTTTGATCCTTTGTCCCCCTGCCCCATAATTTTGGTGTTGTTCAGAATATTTACACTAGGATGTTGAGAGGTGTACAGGTATGCTACAGTCCCACACTATTGGCACCTGCTGATCACAGCCTCTGAAAACTTCGGAAGCAAGGAAAAAAGTTATCATAAAGACTAGAGGAAAAAAGTATAGTCTGTTAATAAAGTCAGTCTAGAATTTCATACTTCTTATTGTTCAGAAAATGCATGTCAGTGTTAAACCTTTTGTTTTATTAACTTTTTATGTGAATTAGAATAATATTGTAAAAATGTCCCTGATTTTGGACATTGTCTCCATTATATTTATCCCGAATAAAGAAGCTGAGAAGTACATTTGTGGCTGAGGAGCCTCCAAACAGAAGAATATTTAGGGAAGCAGAAGGAGCACCTAGCCTGGGTACAAGGTGTTAGAGGGCATGAAGGGCAGGAGGACAGACAGAGATAATATCTGTTGATAGGAACATGTCAAACTTGCATACAGTATGTGATACCGGTACAAACTGGGCCATGGTATACTGTCTGGTAACCTAAGTGATATTGCAAAAGATATGTTTCTGAATCCATAGAAATGTCTTTTTTGGTACTTTCATTGCTCAATAAAAAATACTGGCATTAATAAAATTGCTTAATGGAAATAAAATATATTCCACATTCTTAAAAAAAATCCACCTGGGAATCTTTAATCATTTTCTACAAGAGCATACAGTCCATCTCTGGTGTACAGCAGCAAAACATTTTCTCCATTTGGCATTTTTTAGTTGTTAAGTTGGCTGGTCCAATGACCCTTTTCAATCATATTTGGATCTGATAGCCACAGCATTAGAATGCACATTACATATTTAGTCTTAATAAGTATCGTAGACTGAATGAAATGACCTAAGCGTAGAATGTGCAATCAACTACTTGGTATTATGCAGATGAGTGGAGTTTCTAAAACATACAGTAGTGGATCTATGCATCTCTAACTTATACCAAAGGCATTCCAAGCATACTAAGAAACTGGCAAACAGCATCACCACAAAAAAAATCAATAGAAGATCTTTCATTGGCTTTCCAGCACCCCTTGCAAAAAGAGTGCCCCAAGGATTCATACTTATCCTACTATATTGTTCAGTTTTACTAAAACCTTATCCACAACTTCCCTAACCTTAATATCACTCTTCATGCTGATGACATGGTTATCCTTCAATTCAATCCCAGACCCTGACATTTATCTATTGAAAGCCACATTCAGTCTGACTTCCACTGTGTTAATTTATGGCTAAACAACCATAAGCTACTCCTAACCCCATTATAAAACAAAATGTATGGTAGCTGAAATCTCACAAAAGCTGAAAGAAACTCCTAAAATATATCAACATCAACGATCTCAGTAGTCCCCCAATAGAAAGCACCACCCCATTTAAATATCTAGATTCATGGTTGGAACAGTCACTTATCTTCCATATCCACATTGAAAACACCAGGAAAAAAGATCACTTCTTTTTAATTCTCATCCTATAAATTATCGCCCTTTCTCTCCAGACCACCTAGAACTGCAATAGACAAATGGGTTCCTCCCATCTCAACTAGAATACAGGCACCCTATCCTAGTCAGGGACTAAAAAAAAAAACCTCATCCAATCTACAGCCCATTGAAAATAAAATCTTCCAATTAATTTCAAACTACCCTCTCAGGAGCACCACTGCATCATCCTCTCCCAAGTCAGATGGTTCCCAGTCACCTACTGAGCTGAGCAACTTCTAGGGTAAAACTAGTTAAATCTGGTGCCTTCCTACCTCTTCCTGTTAAACAACACTACAACCTCCACAACTCTTCCAACTAACTTCCTCCCTCTAGAGCTCCCAAACTAAACTGCCATGTAGACCACTTCTCCAGTCTAGCACTCAAACTTTGGCAATCTCCCCCTCCCCCTCAAAAAGCTCATCTTTCTGCACTTTCAGAGCACAACTCAAGACTCATCCATCAATAATCTGACTGCAAGTGTTTTTCTGCTGGATCCATCATCTAACTCATTTCTCATCTATGCCACTTTTACTCCCAATCCCTGCCCTCACTTCCCATATTTCATAGGGCCCTGGGGCCCTAACAAGCCTAGCGAAGAGTTTATCCCCAAAAAGAAACCTCAGTCATTGAGGGACACAGGTGGAACTCCTGGGACAAATTTGTGGTTTCCCATCCACTCATCAAGGTTGCACTTAAAGAGGGTCAGTAAGGTACTCTGCTTGATGTGTATGGGAAGTCTATTCCAGAGATGGGGCAGCATCTGTTAGACAAAGTCTCTCCAGCAGGTTTTGTTGATGTCACATATTAGATTCAGGCCTTTCAAGTGTGTAATGCACAAGGAGTTAGACTTACGGATATGGAGCTTCTCTAGTAGGGCGGGGTTTGAGATTGCCTAGTAGGTGACACAGATCTCAGCAATCTGTACAAAACCAAGTAGAGTGATAGTGATTTGAGCCTGCCCACATTGGATAGGTGTTGGAGGACATTGTTTCCCTTTGTGAGGTATTTCTGTGGCCTTTCCAGTTCATGCAGATGTTTGGGGAGGTCCATAGCAAACAAGGCGTTATACTTAATTATTGGTCTAATGAGGGAGGAATATAGAGAGATAATGACCTCCTTTTTTCTGGATGCAATCCCTTTACTTATGAGACGAACCAAGTAAAAGGCTTTTCTGACCACTGCTGCTACATGATGGTCGAAGGTGAGATTGCTTTCAACTTGAGTGCCCAGATCTGTCACCATAAGTTGTGTGCTTAGGGGGTTACCATTGATGTGGTAATCAGTAGGGGCCATGTTTTTTTCCAAATGGTATGATGATGCATTTCTTTGCATGTAGCTTGAGACCATGACTTTGGCAATAGTCATTAGTTGCTGTGAGACCCTTTTGCAGTATGTTAACATCATTTGTGGAGTCAATGACAGCACCCAACTTACAGTAATCTGCAAACTTGGTCATCCACAGGCCTTTTGTCTTTGTCTGGACCTCTGAGAAGTAGATGCCAAACAGTTGAGGTCCCAGGACAGATCCATGGGAACTCCACTAGTGACAAGTCTGCTATTGGAGGTGGAGGCACCTATTTTGACCTTGAGGATCCTGTGAGTGAACCGGTTGGCCACCCACCTGATAAGACAGGGATTTATACCAAGTTGTGTTAGCTTTTTGATGATACCTAAGTAGGGGATTGTGTCAAAGGCCTTGGCCAAGTCAAGATAAGCTTTATGTACTGACTTTCCTTTATCCAGAGCCTTGATGACAGTCTCAGACAAGTCAACCAGCTTCAACAGGCAATATCTACCCTTCACCAATCCACACTGAATGGGGTCAAGTGCTTAGAGATTGCATATGTCCTTGTTTATGCGAACTATAATAATATGTTCCATGGCTCTACATATCAGACTTGTCAAGCTAATGGGCCAATAGTTTCCAGGGTCAATAGTGGCACCACCTTTGTGCAAGGGGATGACAATGGCAGTTCTCAACTCTGCTGGGATGAAGCCTGTATTTAAGCTGTGGTTGAATAGGGTGCTCAATGACGAAGCCAGTTCTTGCTGGAGATGATGCAGAATACAGCCTGGGATACTGTCAGGTCCCATGGAAGCTGTGCTCTTTGCCTTGGATAGGGCATTCAACACTTGATCTATGGAGATGTGAGTTGTGGGACAAGTATCAGTGATGTCAAAAGAGCCTTTGGGGGAGCAGGGAGTGAAGTTTGTGCTGAACCTATCTGCTTGCAGGTTGGCTAAGTCAACAGGGTCAGTGTAAGTGATATTGTTAAGTACTAATTCTGAACAAACCTGGACTTTTCCATGGAGGTTCTTGATGTAACTGAAGAGGGCTTTGTGGTTTCTGTTTGTTTTGGAGGCTAGTTTTGATTCATAATTGGCTTTTGAGGCCTTCATTATTGATCTAAGTTGCTTGTTGAGGCAAAGGAGGGAGTTTTTGCAATTTGGAATTTGTTCCTTATTACACTTGGACAACAGTTTCTTCCTTTTGTTGTAAAGCCTGCTGATAGGGGATGTCCACCAGACAGGTTTGTGTTTCCTTGAGGAGCAGGTTTTAGTTCTGTTGAGTATGGCTGAGTCCATGCAGTTGTACAGGTGCTTGTATACTGCATTGGCATACTGTCCATCATAGTTGTCTGCATCTTCTGAGTGGTCTATATCACATTGTCGAAAACTAACAATGTTGAACAGTTAAAATATCAAAAGTGCCGTTCATTGAAACTGTTCTTGTGGGAGGCTGCACCCCCCACACCCCCGCTAATTATATATACCAACTCCGAGATCACACTACAGTGAGGAAAGGGCAAATTTACTGAGCCTCACTGTACCGTGATCCCACAAGAACAGTTTTGATGAATGGCACTTTCAAAATTTTAGCCATTTGGCATTGTCAGTTTTAGACAATGTGATAGGAACCCCTTCTGAGGTGGGTGGTGGTGTGAAGCTGCAGATACCATCCCTTAGGAGGTTGTAGTCAGCTTTTGAGAAGTTTTTTAGCTTGATTATGGCTGGGGCTGGGTGTGATAGAAACTTTGAATTAGGCAGTCCGATGACCTGATCTTACCAGGGAGCAGCATACTATGCAAGTGGTGCAGTGATCACCCATGTTGGTAAGAACCAAGTCCAGAATGTTACCTCTCCTTGTGGGAGATGAGATGAGCTGGTCTAGTGCATAAGAATTAATGACGTCAAGGAATCACTGAGTGACTGCATTAGTGCAGGAATAGTTCACCCAGTATATGGTGGGGTAGTTGAAGTCACCAAGGATCAGGGTGTTAGGAGGTGCCTTGATGGAGCCAAGTAGATCCAGGTAAGAGGAGTGGGTGTCTCAACATTAGTCCACATGTTTTTCTCCACTGTTAATAATATTTGCTCATTGTTTTAATTGTCTGCTAGACTTTGTACCTTCTGTAATTACTCTGTGAATCAGTTCTGCTTTATTTGTGTGTGTGTGTGTGTGTGTGTGTGTGTGTGTGTGTGTGTGTGTGTGTGTGTGTGTGTGTGTGTGTGTGTGTGTGTGTGTGTCTGTGTGTGAATTTCTTCACCTGGGCTGTACCTGTATGTAGGCTATTGTGACCAGTGTACTATACTAGTAAACAATCCTAAATAAATCAAATAATACAGAACTATTCATTGGGTGAACTGTAATCAGTCTACTCATTGACAGCTCACCTTGTTGAAGTAGCTATTTCATCATACAGTTTTTTTTTTTTTTTTGTAAGAAGATGGGCTGTTTCTTATTGTGTACAACCAGGTTTTATGTTGTAAGAGACCTGAGACTACTTGATGGTGGATGGGGCTTGATTTTTGTTTTACAGTACTGAATTCCTGTCGTTCACATTTTTTTTGAGGTCTGTAAGAACAACTCACAAAATTGGACTACAGGTGATGTCCCACTGCGACAACACTGCATTTTTAGTGTATTTTTAATTTTTTTCTAGAGGTTTTTTAGTGCAGTGCATTACAATGTGTGAAATATTGTGATAGGTTCTTTTTTGTGACTGTTTTCTGGATAGTTGGTTATCATTAAGTTGCCCCAGACCCATTTGGCTCAAAAAGCAGCACTAAACTTGATTGTGGACATAAAAACAGATCAACCCAATACATAGTTTACATTCAATTGCCTGCAATAAACACAGATCAGCCTTCATCTTTGATATGAAAAGATGACTAATTTCATTTAATTGCATGGTAAGTCCAATTTTAATTTTATTACTCTGTATTAACATATAATTAATCCTTAGCCTAAATGTCAAATCATGCATTCACTTGTGATTCTACTTGGGGAGAGATTTTAGATATTCTCGCAGATAGACAATTTTATTACATTTGTTTTGATTTACATTTAGAATTTGTATACAAATGCATACGGTACTCTCTAGAAGCAGAATAGTATTCTGCTAAGTAGGATTAATACTCTGCTAAGTCTGAGTAATTGGAAATACTTCAGTGATGTGAAATGCTCTCTTATGACCTTCTAGGTAAGCCTCTTGGCAAGATTGCCCACACATTGTTCTATTTTATTACTTTATATAATTGGGACACCTTAAATTCAGTTAGTGTCTAAGCAATATATAGTTCATTGATAATGTGCACACAATCTACTTGATCTCTATTCTTTTATCAGAATAATTGCTGAGTTTGCCCATTCCTGTGTTGACCCTTGACAAGTTGCAGTGTGTATTGAAAGTTGGATAATCAGTGCCAGTATGTTATACTTTGCTACATAAACCAGACTAAGCTGCCACAGTAACCCATAGGATGTTACATTTTATGCTGACATTCTATATTTCTGGTGGATAATTTCCTACATCCTCAGAGTATGACCAAGCCCCCCCCACCACACACACACACACACACACACACACACACACACACACACACACACACACACACACACTCTCTCTCAAACTTTTCCATTGGTGCTTAATGGCTTGGCGGCATCTGCATAGATGTCATAGGATATTATGTAAGCACAGGTTACCCTGATTTGGTCACTGGATTGATAACATGTTGGTGCCAATGTCATGTTTACATTTTCCAGCAATGCGGTTTCAGTTCCTGTTGATCTGCTACATGTAATGTAAAATGGAGGTTATTGTCTATTATGAATCCTAGTAGTTCGGTATCTGTCACAGTTTCTATGGTGGTGTTTGTTAACGTAATATTAAAGGGTGTATTGGTTGTTGAAAGAGATCTGGGCATGAACAGCATTAATTTTGTTTTTTGGTACTTAAAATTAGCTGATGAGCCTTTAGCCATCATTCTATAGAAGTGAAGGAGTCTTGAGTCATTTGCTGAAGTAGTGAAAGGGTTGAGGGTGTGCGGATGATGGTGGTGTTGTTGGCATATTGTACAAAGGCAGCTGCTGGCTTTGTGCAGGTTGTTTCTGAAAATGTTGAATAATACTGGGCCTAGAACTGACCCTTGTGATACAGCAACAGAGACAGGGAGGAAGGTAGATAGGTCCTGATTCCTTCTATGGCCTATTATCTGTTGGAGATATAGCTTCAGAACAGTGTAAGAGCTGAATGAGATAGTGATAGAGAAAATAGTCCATTGATTAGGAGATGGTAGGATACTGTTTTAAATGCTTTTGATAGATTCAGGAAAAGGGAGAATATTACATACATGCATACATACAAATATTTCAAGCACGGGCATTAATGCCCTTCTAGCTTGCCAATATACCAAAACAGTTGTTCCCATAGTAAGTATCCAGGCTGTTCTTAAAAATATCTAAACTAGCACTTGCTTTAATGTAATTTGGTAGTCTGTTCCATGCATCAGCTACTCTGTCAGAGAACTAATTAGTACATTTCTGATTTCAATACAATATTCTACATAGGTTGTCTGATGATTCTTTAGTACTTTTTGTTAACCCCAAACATTCACAAACGTACTTGGAACTAAATGCCCTATATACCTGAATAAGATCTTACCTTAGATATCTGTAAGAGACACTGTACAAGTTCAGATATTTTAGTCTTTCATAATAACTTAAATTTTCACATCCATGGATACCCTTGGTATATTTCCATTGTACTCTTTCCAGTTTTCTCATGCTTGTTTTCTTATAGGATTTCCACATTGTTATTCCATACTCAAGTTTGGGTTTAATGTAACTAACAAACAATGACATCATTATTTTTGATTGTCTAGACTTTATAAATCTTTCTATATAACCTATAGTTCTATAACTATCTTTAACCAATTGGTTGATATGATTAGAAAAACTCATAGCTGAATCTGCCCTTATACCCAGTTCCTTTAATGAGTCTACAGTTTAAATCACTGTGTACTGTGTTAAATATTAACCTTTTAATTTATGTCTACCAAATCTCATAGGCTGACCCCCGGATTCACGAATCCTCCGTGTAAGACTTAATAAGTCTTACTCAGAGGCTACAGTTGAATGGTATGACGTCAGCATGCCATGAATATGCACGAGGGCATGCTGACTTAACCGTAAGTCTTACATGGACCGTGTAAGAAAGCAGGGGGCATGTCTGACTGCCGCGCAGTCTAACTGTCCACGCCCCTGCAAGTGTTCAAAATAAAAGCAAATAAACAAGAGCGAGTCCGCTCAAATGTTCCTGCACCCAACACCTCACTGTCTGATATTGTAACCCCCCATCACAGTTCTAAAGCGCATAACATTATTTATTTTTTTTTAATTCCCAAAATAGCTGCCCGTATTTGCGCGTGTGTGCACGGGTGTGCCCATTGCTTAGCTGCAGTTAGCAATTCTGACATGGAAGAGCATAAGAAAGAATGTTTATGCAAATCGCACCAAATAGCAATACTGCAAAGCCTATTGCAGTGGTACACAATGCTGTTCTCCAGAAGCAGCCAGCACTAGCAGGAGTGGACTGCACTGTGGCAGGAACTTGTTCATCGGGTAAATGACATAGGCATGCATAAGTGGACATAAGAGCAGGTACGCCATCAGTGCAGTGATTTCATTATACAAGTTCAGCGGCGTGCATCTGATATCAAAAGACAGCAGCTTGCCACAGGTAGTGGGGTGTCCATTCATCCCCCTCACCAGAGTGGAGGAGCTGCTCCTAAGCATGGTGGCGCCTGGACAACAGCTACATCAACCTTTGACATGTATTGTAATGGAGGCCGGAGCCACCCAGCACATCCAACTGGAGCAAGCAGGTAACATGCCCTATCTGTAGACTACAGTTAACTGTATTGTTAGATTATGTCTACGTGAGATGTGTACTGTGTGTTTAGCAGTTCCGCTGCCTAGTATTGTGCAATATGGATAGTTTGAATAATATCTGTACACCTGTGACTGTTGACTGTTGTACTGCAGTTTAGCATACCCACTGTAGCAATGCCACAGTTGTGGCCACTGACGAACTCTCTCATATTCTTGTAGGTCCCTCTGGTGTGACAGCAGGGCAGCCAATCCATGCTGGTGAGTGTGTTATACCTGCAATGTTGGTAATGAAATATGCATGTCATAGGTGAGGTGTAGGCCATGTACACGTAACACATCTACACATAATGCATGCCGTGCATGTTTGCTGTGAGACGTTGCACAGCTCAGTAATGTCAGTAGCTGCCTCAATGACATGCAATACACAGAGTATGACACACAGTTGTGGCAACCCCGTACTGCACATTAGATAGGCATAGTTGCAACACCTGTACACAACATAACATATTTATCACATGCAGTACACAAAGTCATGCTACATATGGCATAACCACACACCCATTGTAAGGTCACACTTCAGTATCCCACATGTCATCCACACACACATGATGTACCTCAGGGGTAGAGGCCTATCATGGGGCTGTGCAACACTCTTCAACACATAACACAGTCATGTTAGGCAATGCTCCCTATTGGGCACCTCATACACCCATGTACAAAGTGGCTGTGTAATAGTGAACGTAGCCACGGCACTGCAGTTGAGGTACAGCATGCTAGGCGATGGTCTGTCACACAGTAGTAGCTGTGAGTGACTACAAGATGCATGATGATGATGATGATGGCACATGGTACTACACCCCATCCGGTTACAGTGACCACAGAACTACACATAGCAGTCTTTCTGTGCACCTCATTGTTCTGTGTGTGCAAACATATGCACCTATACACACTATGCATAGCATGTTGTGTGTATGCTTACATATGCTAGTATACACATTTTGCACAGCAGTCACCATCTGTACAAAGAGTCACATATATGTTCTGGAATGGTATTAGGTGTATGGGTCACATGACACACATTGGGTATGTGTGGTGTTTAATGTTGCAGTTGTGTAGCATGCCATGTCATGGCTGGCACTGACATATCTGCAATATGTCCCACACTCACCATAACCACTGTATAATGTCCATGTCGAGCACTGGGATTCCTTCACATCTACATGCACCACTCATCCCATGTCTGTACATTGCATGCATTTGCTACACCTGTGCCCACTATTATGTGCTATGGACACAGACACTGTCATCAGACATGGCAATCTATGTGTCACACAGATAACACATGCAGCCATGGTATGTATACCATTGAGTGATGGTGCACATGACATTGCAGAGCAGATAATACTTGCACAGCAATGTTGTGTCCATGTACACATTGTGTTCCAGGGTGTAGCCAATCACTGAACAACTACACACATGCATCAAAGCCATGTATAATGTCATTAGATAGGGCTGTCTACACTTGCACTGCATGGTGTTGAGCAACACATGGTCTGCATGGTGACGCGTGTGTGATGACTGTTTGCCTTGTGATACTGTCACCCACCATCACCCACTATTGTGTATGTGTTGGATTGCTGGGGTGTGTGTGTGTGTGTGTGTGTGTGTGTGTGTGTGTGTGTGTGTGTGTGTGTGTGTGTGTGTGTGTGTGTATGTGCTGTGGTGAGCAGTGTATTTCTGTGCATGTGTGCATGTGTGCATGTGTGGATGTGTGCATGTGTTCATGTGTGCATGTGTGCATGTGTGCTAACATCATGTACAGATTGTAAAGTGTGTTTCCTGTCTTGCTTCCACATGTGCTGAGTTAGGGGTGGTTGAATGCAGCAAGGAACCTGATGTCACAGCCACTAATAGTGGAGATGATGAGACATGTATTGTGGCACAGGAAGGTCTGACAGGGTCTGTCATTGGTCCACCAATCGACAGTACACAGCGGTCAACCCCATCTATGCGCACACTCATACTGCCAATACATCCCTCGTCACCAATGGCCTTAGCTGAGGGACAGCTACAGTTGGCATTGACCAGGAGAGTGTGGTACCTATGGCACATGCATCCCCTCACAGCAACCATAGCTGGATTACTGGAATGGTACCACATAGGCGGATGTCCAGGGGTTCTCGGGGGAGCACCACTGGTCATATTGCCCCTGGCAGACATGCCCCTGGAGGTACTACAACCTCCAGTATGTTCTGTGCTGTAATGCAGGCACAGGCATGTATGGAATGGTACATCCGACAGAGACTAAGGGCGCAGAGGGCCCATTACACTGCTATCAATGACAGCATCTGTGACCTTGCCGGTGTCATCTGGAATTACACCGAGGTCATTGATAGCCATTGGAGGGAGACATTAGATGTCCTCCACAATGTGTTAGCCATGAGCCAGGACTCTGTGGGATGGATGAGAAGCTAACGCGGACGCATGCCAGCAACAGCATCAGCTGGCAGTCATCGCGGATGGAGCATGGATCACAGCCACTCCCATAGTGGCAGTACCAGCCCCAGCAATGCTGGGGCTGGCCTGTCCATTGACCATCCTATTAGACCATGTGCATGTGGCACTGGCCAGTCCCAGCAGGGACAGGGGTCCAGTCATCATACCTCTGCCTCTGATGATAGCACCCAGTCAGGGTTGGTACCCGATATTGCCCATAGCACCCCTGCTAGGCACAGGTACTGTGTCCGTGGCCGGAGACAGTGATCTGTATGGCCTATCAGGTACAGTCTGTGGCTGTCCCACAACCACCCATATATATGGCAGCCACATGGTGTTGTGTGCATGCAGACACACACACATGTACCATACAACTAGGGCTCACACATACACACACACATTACATCAACATTGGCTCATGCAGTACTGTTGTCCCTCACACACACACACACACACACACACACACACACACACACACACACACACACACACACACACACACACACACACACACACACACACACATACACACACACACACACACACACACACACACACACACACACACACACAGATATACACACACACACACACACACACACACACACACACACACACACATGCCGATTGGATGGGTCAGTGTCGGGCTCTGGCAAACTTACAACACACCCTGTGCATATGATGACACCTGTGCCACCTCCTGTCATCTGTAACATTGATGCAGGAACAGGCTAACATAGTTCTGATGCACAGGATGACATTATAGCAGTGTAGCAATAGTAACAAGTTGCCAGCAGGAAAGTGTAATGATATCCTTGTAGGTATATCTGAGCAGGCATTATGCATCACAGCTGTGATAGTCATTGTAGCATTGTTTACACCAATGATAGGTCTGAGTATGTATTGTCCACCCATGTGCCACTTGGCTGAAGTGTTGCCAGCATGTGTTAGTGAGTGGACAGTGTGTGTGTGATGTGTGCATACAAATTAGTGGGTGTACATCTGTGAACATGGTGTGTGTGCACTGTCTGCATGTACGTGCATAGTGGACATGTGGGATGTGTGACATACCCTGTTCTACACATTCTTAACATCTCATGGTATCTTTTGATGGCCAGTATGCATTCTACTACAGATATGTACTAACATGGGTATACATGTGTGTACGACATGGGTTGGCACTATGTTTTGGGTGATACTGTTGATATCTGTCAGTGATCTGCAGTCTGGTAGTATACACCACCTCAACAGCATGACTATAACCAATCATTAGATGATGTCCTGACAAATGACTCACAGTTGTAGGGAACGCAGTAACAGTTGGATCCTTCCAGTACTATACTATAACAGTAACTAGTGGTATTGACCGCCACACATTCCTGGGACCACACCTGTGTGGCATATAGCCCTCTTAGGTACATGCAAACACACTAGGGATATGTCCATCCACATCTGGAAATGCATGCATTGGCCTATACTGCATTCCCTGGATGGAACGCATATCCTACACAAGGGTATCATACAGACAGGTACCTGTTGTCCAATACATGCTGTATAGCAGTAAGCCATCTATGGCATAGTTATCCACATTTACTATACATACTATCCCGACAGTACCACATAGGTGGTAGCCCTGAACATTTATGTTGGGTACCAATGTGGACAGACAGACACATGTTATGTTATCTGTCCCTTGGTATCCACATATCCATAGGTATTGTGGGGTCCCTCTGTGTTTCACATAACACATTAGGGGCCTGCATGCATATCCACAGGGCTGGTGTACACCTATAATGACTGTACATTATTTGCCAGTCGTTGTTGTGTATGAACATGTCTGACATATACCCCTGTACTCTATAGTACGTGTCATGGGTGTGTGTGGCAGAGATCTCCTTGGCCACGGATCACTACATTGGCCGGGATTGACGCATGCATACATATGTGACCTATGATCCGAGAAGCAGCGGCACAATCTGTCGAAGGTTACAAATGCATTCATGTAGTATGCAGGCTTCACACCTATGTACTGATTGAGGTCACATGTATTTATTTGACACACAGATACCCGATGTGTGCAATGCACATACTGTTTGAAACATATGTCATACCATAGTAAAAGCAAAACTCCCATTGCATTTATCACCTGTGATGTATACAGCTTTTGCTGGACTCAAACCCCTACCTAACTATGTTATGATACTAGAGAGATACACATTAACATGGTGTGCTATATGCAATACTGAGTGGCTTCTGTTCCCCTTGAACATTTGTAGGATGCTGACATCATCAAACTTTCCAAAGAGGGATGTACCTCTCTTAATTTATTTTCCCAGTCTCCAAAAAGGCTACTTCTCTCAAAGGAAATCACACACATACACCCCCCACACACACGCACACACACTTGGCGTTTTCAGGACTCAAACCCCCTACTTAACTATGTTAGAGAGAAACGCATTAACATAAAATAAAATACACTGATATGTTAGATGAAGTAAATTACATCTTTAATTTATTCAAAGAACGGGGCTATGATCTAGATATGATGTTAGATGTTAATACATATGTCATAAGTGAATGGAGGAAAAATATACACCTCTCTTGGGTATGAACACGAAACACAATTCTGAAATGGCAAATAGAATAGTGAGTACAAGAAATAGTGACAACAGTACATGCAATAGAGCTTGTATTAGTGAATTTGGTCCCTTTAGTAGTCATATTAAAGCTATTATGAATCAGAATTGGCATATATTCCTAACAGATCTAGAACTAATAGATACTTTGGGACCTAAGCCCACATTCATATATAAAATGGGTAGTAATTTAAATGAAGGCAACAAAATGATGGGCAACAAAAAAATGAAGAAGGAACTTGGACGCACTATTAAATGTGGGGCATGCCTCCAATGTTTTGCCATAAATGAATAGAAGCATTTAGTTTTGAACAACATTAACAAAGCCACAATCACATTCAAATATGGCAATTGCAACACCAATATGCTTATTTATCTTGCAAAATGTATGTTATGTCCATCCTATTACATAGGAAAGACAGAGAGAAAATTTAAAAAGAGAATTTATTCTCACCTGTATAGTATTAGAACCAAGGACACTAACAATGCACTTTACAAACATATAAAGAGTCAGGGTGAGGATCATTATTTTAAATTTGCCATATTAGAAAAACTAAATATTAATCCTAGAGGTGGAAATATAAAGACTTTACTGGCATATAGAGAGGTATGGTGGCAATTGTTAACTGATGCCATGACACCACCAGGATTTAATGAATTTATATCTGTTAAACCCATTTTGGAATTAGACAGGTGATGTATCTATATATGAAATTTCACAATTTTTCACACATTTAATATTCAATAATTAGCAAACATGAAATGCTTTTCTGAGTGTAATAATTGATGGTTGGTTTACATTTGTATTTCATATACATTTCACATACATTTTATAATATTCATATATATTTTTATTAACAACAGTATTTTATATTAGGAAATCAATATTTTGTTTTTATGATTTAATGCCTATAGCTTTAAGAGATGTTGGCGCCAAGAGTTGGATATTTAAATGTCTTTCATCTGTTGTATTAACAGTTCTGATGAAGCTCGCTATGTGTGGGTGAAAGCGCTTAACTTTTATGTATTAAACCATGTTTTTTGTTATACATTCTGTGGTGTTGGAATCGTTTATGCAAGCTGTTGGATTTATTGGAGTGAGTGGTTAGCGAAGTATTGCGTTCAGGTTTTGCTGGCTGGTTTTATTATTGAATATTTGTAGGATGCTGACATCATCAGACTTTACAAAGAGGGATGTACCTCTTTTGATGTGTTTTCCCAATCTTCAAAAAGGATACTCCTCTCAAAGGAAATTGCGTACATACTACCCCCCCAGACACACACTTGGTGTTTGCAGGACTCAAACCCCTACCTAACTATGTCATAATGCTAAAAAGATATGCGTTAACACAGCGCGCTATATGCATTACTGGCTGGTGGCTGACTTTACAAAGAGGGATGTAACTCTTTTGATGTGTTTTCCAGTCTCCAAAAAGGCTACTTCTCTCAAAGGAAATCACACAAATATACAACCCCCCACACACACTTGGCGTTTGCAAGACTCAAACCCCTACCTAACTATGTTATGATGCTAGAAAAATACGCATTAATACAGCGCACTAGATGCATTACTGGGTGGTTGTTGTTCTCCTTGAATATTTGTAGGATGCTGACATCATCGGACTTTACAAAGAGGGATGTACCTCTTTTGATGTGTTTTCCCAGTCTCCAAAAAGGCTACTCATCTCAAAGGAAATCACACATATACTTGCAGTTTGCAGGACTCAAATCCCTACCTAATTATGCTGAAGAGATGCACATTAACACAGCGCGCTATATGCATTCATGGGGGGGTTGCTGTTCTCCTTGAATATTTGTAGGATGCTGACGTCATCAGACTTTCCAAAGAGGGATGTACCTCTTTTGATGTGTTTTCCCAATCTCCAAAAAGGCTACTCCTTTCAAAGGCAATCATACACATACGCCCAACTCCCCCCACACATTTGGTGTTTGCAGGACTCAAACCCCTATCTAACTGTGTTATGATGCTAAAGAGATACGCATTCAAACAGCACGCTATATGCATTATTGAGTGGGTGCTGTTCTCCATGAATATTTGTAGGATGCTGACATCATCAGACTTTACAAAGAGGGATGTACCTCTTTTGATGTGCTTTCCCAGTCTCCAAAAAGGATACTCCTCTCCAAGGAAAATACACACATACTCCCTCCCCACACACACTTGACATTTGTAGGACTCAAACCCCTATCTAACTATGTCATGATGCTAAAGAGATACACGTTAACACAGCACGCTATATGCATTACTGGTTGGTGGTTATTCTCCTTGAATATTTGTAGGATGCTGACTTCAA
The DNA here is from genome assembly GCF_019279795.1 of Protopterus annectens. Taxonomy (NCBI): domain Eukaryota; kingdom Metazoa; phylum Chordata; order Ceratodontiformes; family Protopteridae; genus Protopterus; species Protopterus annectens. The sequence continues at coordinate 677,958,399 of NC_056728.1, forward strand.
TAGACTTTACAAAGAGGGATTTAGCTCTTTTGATGTGTTTTCCCAGTCTCCAAAAAGGCTACTTCTCTCAAAGGAAATCACACAAATATACAACCCCCCACACACACTTGGCGTTTGCAAGACTCAAACCCCTATCTAACTATGTTATGATGCTAGAAAGATACTCATTAATACAGCGCACTAGATGCATCACTGGTGGTTGCTGTTCTCCTTGAATATTTGTAGGATGCTGACATCATCAGACTTTCCAAAGAGGGATGTAACTCTTTTGATGTGTTTTCCCAGTCTCCAAAAAGGCTACTTCTCTCAAAGGCAATCACACACATAGGCCCACCCCCCCCCACACACACTTGGCGTTTGCAGAACTCAAACCCCTATCTAACTGTGTTATGATGCTAAAGAGATACGCATTAAAACAGCACGCTATATGCATTACTGGGTGGGTGTTGTTCTTGAATATTTGTAGGATGCTGACATCATCAGACTTTACAAAGAGGGATGTAACTCTTTTGATGTGCTTTCCCAGTCTCCAAAAAGGCTACTGCTCTCAAAGGAAACCACACAAACATACACCCCCCACACACAAACACTACTTAAGTATGTTATGCTGCTAGGGAGATATGCATTAACACAGCGCACTACATGCATTACTAAGTGACTGCTGTTCTCCTTGAATATTTGTAGGATGCTGACATCATCAGACTTTACAAAGAGGGATGTACCTCTTTTGATGTGTTTTCCCAGTCTCCAAAAATGCTACTCTTCTCAAAGGAAATCACACACATAATGCTTACAAGACTCAAACCCCTGCCTAATTATGTTATGATGCGAGGGAAGATATGCATTAACACAGCACGCTATCTGCATTATTAGGTGGTTGTTGTTCTCCTTGAATATTTGTAGGATGCTGACATCATCAGACTTTCCAAAGAGGGATGTACCTCTTTTGATGTGTTTTCCCAGTCTCCAAAAAGGCTACTCTTCTCAAAATTACACACATATCCACTTGGTGCTTATAGGACTCAAACACCTGCCAAATTATGTTATGATACTAGAAAGATGCACACTAACACAGCACGCTATATGCATTACTAGGTGGCTGCTGTTCTCCTTGAATATTTGTAGGATGCTGAATCATCAGACTTTACAAAGAGGGATGTACCTCTTTTGATGTGTTTTCCCAGTCTCCAAAAAGGCTACTTTTTTCAAAGGAAATCACACACATACACACTAGGTGCTTACAGGATTCAAACCCCTGCTTAATTATGTTATAGAGATATGCATTAACACAGCATGCTATATGCATTAATAGGTGGTGGTTGTTCTCCTTGAATATTTGTAGGATGCTGACATCATCAGACTTTCCAAAGAGGGATGTAACTCTTTTGATGTGTTTTCCCAGTCTCCAAAAAGGCTACTTCTCTCAAAGGAAATCACACAAATATACAACCCCCCACACACACTTGGCATTTGCAAGACTCAAACCCCTACCTAACTATGTTATGACGCTAGAAAGATACGCATTAATACAGCGCACTAGATGCATGACTGGGTGGTTGCTGTTCTCCTTGAATAGGATGCTGACATCATCTGACTTTCCAAAGAGGGATGTAACTCTTTTGATGTGTTTTCCCAGTCTCCAAAAAGGCTACTTCTCTCAAAGGCAATCACACACATAGGCCCACCCCCCCACACACTCTTGGCGTTTGCAGAACTCAAACCCCTATCTAACTGTGTTATGATGCTAAAGAGATACGCATTAAAACAGCACGCTATATGCATTACTGGGATGTAACTCTTTTGATGTGCTTTCCCAGTCTCCAAAAAGGCTACTGCTCTCAAAGGAAACCACACAAACATACACCCCCCACACAAAAACACTTGGCATTTGCAGGACTCAAACCCCTACTTAAGTATGTTATGTTGCTAGGGAGATATGCATTAACACAGCACACCACATGCAATAGTAAGTGACTGCTGTTCTCCTTGAATATTTGTAGGATGCTGACATCATCAGACTTTACAAAGAGGGATGTACCTCTTTTGATGTGTTTTCCCAGTCTCCAAAAATGCTACTCTTCTCAAAGGAAATCACACACATAATGCTTACAAGACTCAAACCCCTGCCTAATTATGTTATGATGCGAGGGAAGATATGCATTAACACAGCACGCTATCTGCATTATTAGGTGGTTGTTGTTCTCCTTGAATATTTGTAGGATGCTGACATCATCAGACTTTCCAAAGAGGGATGTACCTCTTTTGATGTGTTTTCCCAGTCTCCAAAAAGGCTACTTTTCTCGAAATTACACACATATACACGTGGTGCTTATAGGACTCAAACCCCTGCCAAATTATGTTATGATACTAGAAAGACGCACACTAACACAGCACGCTATATGCATTACTAGGTGGCTGCTGTTCTCCTTGAATATTTGTAGGATGCTGAATCATCAGACTTTACAAAGAGGGATGTACCTCTTTTGATGTGTTTTCCCAGTCTCCAAAAAGGCTACTTTTTTCAAAGGAAATCACACACATACACACTAAGTGCGTACAGGATTCAAACCCCTGCTTAATTATGTTATGATGTTAGAGAGATACGCATTAACACAGCATGCTATATGCATTAATAGGTGGTGGTTGTTCTCCTTGAATATTTGTAGGATGCTGACATCATCAGACTTTCCAAAGAGGAATGTAACTCTTTTGATGTGTTTTCCCAGTCTCCAAAAAGGCTACTTCTCTCAAAGGAAATCACACAAATATACAACCCCCCACACACACTTGGCGTTTGCAAGACTCAACCCCCTACCTAACTATGTTATGACGCTAGAAAGATATGCATTAATACAGTGCACTAGATGCATCACTGGGTGGTTATTGTTTTCCTTGAATATTTGTAGGATGCTGACATCATCAGACTTTCCAAAGAGGGATGTAACTCTTTTGATGTGTTTTCCCAGTCTCCAAAAAGGCTACTTTTTTCGAAGGAAATCACACACATACACACTAGGTGCTTACAGGATTCAAACCCCTGCCTAATTAGGTTATAGAGATACACATTATCACAGCATGCTATATGCATTAATAGGTGGTGGCTGTTCTCCTTGAATATTTGTAGGATGCTGACATCATCAGACTTTCCAAAGAGGGATGTAACTCTTTTGATGTGTTTTCCCAGTCTCCAAAAAGGCTACTCCTCCCAAAGGCAATCACACACATACCCCCCCACCCCCACAAACACTTGGTATTTGCAGGACTCAAACCCCTACCTAACTATGTTATGATACTAGAGAGATACACATTAACACAGTGCATTATAGGCTTTATTGAGTGCCTTTGGTTATCCTGGTATATTTGTAGGATGATGACATCATCAGACTGGACATGGTAATGTGTGTACACATTTTTATGCAATCCCAGGAATGATCCATGTAGGTCGGCAGGTATCAGCAGCTTGTACAGGACCCCATGAGTCTCACCTTGTGTGATCTATCTGTGGACACATTGACATCCCCTCATATGTCAACACATATCTATGCACAGATTGTTGGTTTTGTGGATACGACATGTGTCTGTGATGTTGATGAAGAGCTGTTCAAAGTCTATGTGGGACATGTGTAGCTCTGTTCCGTGATGTATGTCCTGGGTGGCTGCCTTGCAGATGGTGTAGCATGCTTGGGAACCATGATCTGCAGATGAACATATCACAGTTGGTAGGTTTGTGTGTCTGTCGGTTTCCAGTAGCTCTGTTTATGACTTCTGCCATGATACACTCCATGGCCTTGCAGATCAGACTTTATAGGCTTACTGGACTATACTTCCCATGGTGTATTGTGCACCGACACATGTGGAGAGTGACATATATTGCTGTAACACATTCTACGGTTCCATGTCCTGTGGAGTGGGTGAGGCTCAACAGACTGTTCAGGTGCAGGGTCTGTTTGTTCTGTAGTGCATGCATGACACATATTGGGAAACAATGTAATCCAATTGCTGCCATGCTTTTGGCTTTGGGGGGAGCTGTTCAGCCATTCTACACGTGATATCTCCTGGTAAGATGTCAGGGACTATCATCAGTGGGGGGTGGTTATGTATACATGGGCCTGTCTGACAGGATGTCGGCAATGTCAGTAAGGTACAGTTGTCCCTGACTGAGCACATATATGCGTGTACATTACTATTTATTACATAGCTGAAGGACATGTCATGATTCTCAGTCTGGACTCCTTCTCAGCTACTCTTTACAAAACACCGACAAACCTGAGCACTAATCCCGGTTATACACTTTTACACACTTAACACCCTACTGATCCTTTGTGATCAGGCTACAGAGTATGTCATCATAATACACTGACATGTCCAGGGGTCAGTTTCATGTGTACTCTCCAGTCCAGCTAGTGAATATTGTGGTTATGACACAATGTCACATCTACCTCATGTACACAGACAACCCTCTCCTCCTCACATCACACTCACATATATGTGGGAGATGTAACAATGCTAACATACAGGATGCTGAGCTCTCTCGACCCATGCCTGGCATAGTCTATCAGGTGGTGAGGGTGACCACACACACCACATATCAGTCTCAAATACACCGATAGTGACAGCAAACAAACCACATTATAACACATACACATATTTGGAGGTTCTACATACACTCTGCCTAAGCAGCAGAGACCTCTAAAGCAGACACACATACAATTGCTACCCCACTACAATGCCCACATGTCACACAGTTCACAATGTCAGTGTGCCACACAGTCACTGCCCTTTGGGCTAAACAACACACCTGATACACTTGTTATAGGTGACACTTAATGTCAAACACACTATCGTCCCACTCACCAGGCCAAACAAGGGAATAGTCACTTTGAGCTGTCTCTCAGGTGCCAGGATCCGCCACATAACAGATGCACTCAGGTCACTCCAAAGCAAGTCCAGGACTGGCTCCGTCATTGTCCATGCTGGTGCGTACAACCTCAGATGTTCCTCCCTGGACCACATGACATGAAACATAGAGGAACTCTGCGATCATGTAGCCCAGCCCAGTATTACCTGACCTTATCTAGCATCTTACACTCACCAAGTATGATGTCACAGTATACCAACAAACTGATCACGTTTAACAGTTGGCTAACATATTGGTGTTATTCAAAGGGGATACAGTATCTGTCACCCTGGGGTGACATGCTTAACATGCCACATAGCTTCCCTATGGACAGCTTGCACCTGTCACCCTTGGACTTTTGAATACTGGCTAGGGCACTTGCTGCCACCATACTGCACTATTTAAGCAGGGCTCAAAGGACAGAACCACCTCCATAGACATTACAGAGTACACAACACTGAGGGTAATGCTGCTCAATACCAGATGTATTACCCTCAAATTGCACCCACTCAGGAATCTCCTCAGTATGGAGGATAGCAATATCTGTGCACTAACAGACACATGGTTCAGGCTCCCACATGCACACCAGCACTACCAGGATGTATTTCGTACCACGCTTTTTGACCACATAACTCGGAATGGCCAACACAAATAGGGAGAGTATCCATATACATCACAGATACACATACCTCCGGGTTGGTAGCACTGCGCAATGCATCACGGACCATACATATGCACCTAACATTGTGCAAATCTGCCTTTTGGTTTGTTGCCTGCTACAGACCACACTCCCCAACTCAGCAACCTCACTCAGCTTTCCTCGGAACATTGGACAGTATGAAGGTCTCCCCAAACACCATTAGATTGGTTGACGTCAAATACCCACACATTGACTGTGGATAATACTCAGGCCCCAACACCCTCACCCAACAGTTGCTACTATTTCTAAACTCATGTGCTATGGCACAACTGGTCACCACACCCACAAGAGGGGACAACATATTGGACATGATCATCACTGACATGGGGACTCTATGTTCCACACCTGCGATATACCCCTCATCGGTAAGGGCAGAACATATCTTATCTCACTGGACATCCATATCCCGTCCCCACACCCATCCTGGTTAATCTTGGTGAACTTCCCAAAAGCAAACGTCACACTCCACCAAACCATGGTGGTGTAATTCAGAGACCCTGGGTCAGTAGTAAGTATGGCTCAGACTGCTGAATCCTTTACATACACATTCTATGGACACCTAGTGGATCGCATGGATTGTTACATCCAAAATAACAACTGGACTCACTCCTCCAATGCAGTGGACCTGTCTGGTAGACCTCAGCCATTAATACGCTTTACATCAAATGGAGAAAGCTACTACATGATAGAGCACAATCCCAGACAGGGAAGGCATCTCTGATCTGTACTAGCAGACTGCTACAATCACACGGGTATTTATGTCAAGCACACTTCTAACGGACAATTGCACCAGACACGTCGGACACTCACAAGGCCTTCTTCAGTTGATTCAGGTACCTGGCTGTACACTCACTGATATGCTGTGTGTTACTGCATACTGACTAAACATACCCTGAACCCACTAACATTGCCATCATCCTGGCAAACAGGTTCAGTGCAGATGTGTCCCCCCATCCTCCCTAAGTGGTACTGTTCATACCAACAGAGTGTAACCTCCCAGACATCACGAGTAAACAGGTGAGTGCTGCCCTCCCCACGGTGGACAACACAGCATCAATGGGACCAGACGGTGTCCCGGCCTGTGTCGTACACAGCCTTCATGACAGACATAACACTCAGATTACGTCACTGTTCGATATAAGCATTACTGCAGGATATGTACCCACGTAATGGCGTACAGCGATAGTGGTCCCGCTCCACTGAATACTGCCACAACAGACCACAGGCAATATTGGCCTAAAAGGCTAACTAGCCTGTTCTGCAAAGCTATGGAGTGTATTGTAATGGGACTCATGCACATAGACATGGGAAACCTACAGACACTGGGTCCTACACATTACGGCATTGTTGTGGGCAGATCTTGCCTGTTGGACCTGTTCATATTCTTTCAACAGTTACAAGGTCCATCAGTGTTGGGACGGTTGTCCACACAGCCTGCCTGGACCTTGCACAACCCTTCAATACAATACCCCACTCGGCCATTATGCATAGGCTCACCAGCATCAATATCGACACATATCTGACATGATGGATTGCTACCTGGAGCAGGAATAGCACCCACATGCTCAATGTTGCGGGTGCCATGTCTGACTATACACCAGTTACACATGGCATCCCACAAGGCTTAGTCCTGGGACCTCTCTTGTTCAGTATATATTTGTGTGATGTACAGGCTATCACAGGAGGGATATGGCTGCCCATGTTCACAGATGACTGCAAACAGAGTGCCATAATCAGCTCTCCTGCTGGCACATGCATACTCATACAGGGTCTCACAGAGATAGAGTGACTGGTGACTGAGCCATGGCCCACGGCTACATGCCATTAGTTGCATAGTCAACCCCTTTGTGGATGACAAGATGCCCACACATTACCACATAGGTTATAATCCATTACATACAGTAGTAGTTGTTATGGGTTTGAGGACATGACCTGTTCGTACTCTCGCCTTTGACAATCCTATTGCCATAGTGGTTAGACAGTATGTCTACATAGCCCACCATATCCCACATGGTTTCACATGTTGATCACATGTGGTCATTGTGCCCCTATACTCTTCACGACCATGCTTGGTTACTATGCCACCTTTGGGATGTACCTTACCTGACACCTGCAGCAACTGTAATGGCCACAAATGTTACTCTTCGAGCAGATGTAGGGACTCACACAGATGCCCTGTACAGTTCTGATACAGTAACTCCAGCTCTACTCAGTCACTTACTACCTACACGGATGTGTTGTGTGCCTGTAGTTGAAGGCAATATCTGACCCAAACTAACTGGACATGCTCCACCTCAGGATATCTGACTCCCTTGGTGCTACACACTCCAGGGACATATACCTCAGCACTGATGTTAAAAGGACATGCTGGGGGACAAATTATTATCAGAAAGCCTCCACTCACTCTGGAGTGTAGTCCTGGTTTTGCATAGGCAGAACCACCCCATGACCACCTACAGGTGACATCTTGACAAGTGGATGGGTGATCGCATGTTTACCCATGGGATATCCTCTGGGTCCCTGCTAGACAGAGGCACAATACACTGAACGTAAATGGACTATCTTGTGTGACCTACTATTCACAGGCACAGTGCTCTGATTTGACTGGGTTGCAGTAGCCAAACACACTCTGGCTATGATTGTACATGCCCTAGGGCAGATAGCCTAGTATTAACCTCTGAACCTATGATGATTTTCATGATGCACAATGTTTATTGCTGATACTGTTTTCAGGTTGTTATCATCTTTGCTTTCACACTTTATATGAGCCACTTAGGTATCTGTAGAACATATTTGCTTATAGCAGGGTTCCACTATATTATATACGTGTCTGTTGTCATATAAGTGTGTGCACAGGGCACATTGCTGTGTAGTGAAAGGTTCCTTGGTTAACACATGCAACTGCCTGCTATGTGTGGCCCAATGCTGTACTCCAACATGGCCTAAGTGTGTAAGTATGTCCAGTTCAGACTGTCAGTGTTCGTTGCCTGACATTTGTCTCATGTATTCAAGTGTGTGAGCATGCCCATTGTGACCTAGTATGTTGCTGTCTGAGGTCCACTACATTTGTTGATGTATGTCTACATGTCCATTATTAACATTTGTACTGTGTGTGTTGAAAGTCAGGCTCTATTCTTACTGCAGGACTCACCTTTGTGTCATAACTCGACAGGGATTATGCTATGCCTGCAGGGTTTCCATGAAATACTTTGCATAGACTTATCAACATTTCTTCATACAGGCTCACCACTGCACTACTGGCATGGTTTAGTGGTTCAGTACTATGACTATAGTGCACAGTATTCTGGGTTTGAGGCCCATTGCCACTTATATTTTCATACTGAGCAGACCAGACTGCTTAGGGGCCAGTAGAGCAAATCTGAGCATGTTGGCTTTTGTTCAGCTATGCCCTACCTAGACCCAGCTTGTCCAACATTGCTCAATATTAACCATCATTGCTGGACATTGGCCAATATTACTCTACATTGACCACATTTGTAGTAGTTGGTGTGTGCAATTTTGTTTACATTGACTTCATGATGGTAAATGCTGTTTAGCACTGCTTTATATTGCTTAACACATGGCAATCATGCCTCAGGTGTTGTTGCAGTGCAGCCTATGTCGAATGCACATACTACACTCCCTATACATGTTTGAAAGCAGGTAGTGTCAACGTAGGCATCCCTTTTACTATATGTGCGGGTCAGAGAGAGGTATCATTTCCAGAGTTCCTACTGAGCCAGTGTATGTGCTGGCCAAAGCATACTGGGCACGCCTCCTTCTGCCTACTGGGGCAGGCTCAGATTGTTCCTCCTCTGAATCACGCTCTGACTGTGATGGCTTTGGCAATGGTGGGGGGCTGTTTGGCCCAAGCCTATGCTGGTCCTGTTGCAGCTGTTTTCGCAGGATCATATTATGTAGCATAGCACATACCATGACAATTTGGGTACATGTAGTTGGTGAGTACTGCAAGGCTCCACCAGATGTGTCCAGGCACCAGAACCATGACTTGAGCAGCCCAGACATACACTCGATTATATTTTGTGTTTGTGCGTTTGCATCATTATGGTGTTCCTGTTCAGGTGTGTGTGCGTTTCTGATGGGTGTCCTCATTGGCAAATGTCTGGTACAGCTGCGTCAGATGTCAGATATAGGAATCATGGTAGCTTCCAGGGCAGCCAGCACACACATTCAGTATTATGCCCTGGGCATCACACACGACCTGGCAGTTGATGGAGGGGAAGCCCTTGTGGTTGAAGTAGACCCTACCCCACTCATTGGCTGGTGCTTTGATGTGTATGTGTGTGCAGTCTATTGCACCCACTACCTCCAGGTATTCCGCTATTTGCTGGCAGAGATGCATATTGCTGGCCAATACCTCACAGGAATTGGGGAAATATACATGATCACCGACATGTGCTGATATGGCATCCAGGAACTGCTGCAATACCCTGGATGCTGATGCCTGTGATATCCCCATCATATCACCAGTTGGTCTCTGGAAGGTACCTGTTGCTAATATTCTTAGGCCAACACATGCCTTAGTTTCCACTGGGATGGGTTCCCCTCTGTTGGTTCTGTGTGTGAGGCGTGGCCTGCACAGCTCAACAATTTGCTGCAAGAGGTCTCTGTCCACTCTATAGCACTCCACTATCTCCAGCTCATGTAGCTCCTGGTAGATTACCCTGGGCCTGTACACTCTTCTCCGTCTCCTCACTGTGGGTTGTCCAGCAGCATTTACATTATCACCACCTTCAGCATGTTGCATATATCGCCTTATAACAGCAATATCAGCCCCTAACATTTTTTGACTCAGTGAAGCCTTTTCAATTTTCACTTCTATTAGCTTACTGCAGTGTTGCAGTGTCTCTTGACAGAAACATAATTGACTGTTGTTTGCAGACTTTTAAGTGCTGGGCTGGGCTAGTGTTCTGCCTGGGTAATTGCCTGATTCTGATTGTTTTCTGCTAGTACTCCCTGGTAACTTCCACTATTTGGTGTGCTTCCTATTTCCTTACTGTTTCCTCAGGGGGAGGGGAGCACGCGAACACGTGCACAGCAGCCAACATGCGCGCACACATGCTTACATGGACTAAAGCTTGCTTATTCTTCTTAAAACGCATGCACACCGGTGCAAACGCGCTTACAACTGTTTACACAGCCTTACATATGCTTACTCTGGCTTACACGCGCGCACACATGCTAACACGCACGCACACTGTCTTACTCGGGTTTACTGGCACGCACACGCACACATGCACGCTCAGCAAGAAACTTTGGTGTTATCCATGGCATTTACCTTCGATTTCTTGACTTTACCTGGCCTACCTGTTGACATACCTCTTTCACTATTATGTAAATGTAAGCTGACACATGACACTCTGCTCCAATGAGCTTCACTCCTTTCATACATACCCCCCTCGTGATGTCACTTATCTTCTACCCTGTTACTCCCCTTATCCTACTCCTACACTCCACTGACTCTGCTCATTTGCTATGTAAACTTGCGATTCACTATCCTAACTCTCATTTGCATAGGATTGCCTAATAATGCTTAGTTACATCTCTTAGAATGGGCTTCCCCCTTAGCAACTTCTACTCGGTGGCCATGTTGTCTGAAGCCTGCCATTCCCTTGCATTGTAACTTCATTTTAGCTATAAAATCCACATTTATGGATCTTAATTATTAATTTTCTGCTTTTTGGGGTGCAATGCATTTGCGCGGCACTGCGCTACGGTTAAACCACAGAGATCGGGATAAAAAAAAAAGTTATTTTATTTTTAATTTGCATCACTTCTTGTTACCAATGGCCATATTTTTGGCCATTGGCATGCTTCCTCCTGTGAATGCATGCTTTTTTTCCAGTTGACACGGCTCCGTTTTGCTATTTGCAGAACCATACTCAGTTATCAACTGAGTACATTTCTGCAAATAACACTACTCCTACTAGGACGGGTTTGGGTTTCCTGGATTGCAAATTTACCTCATTTGCATGGCTTTCACCTGCAATTGAGGTAATTTGCATATCCCAGCCCTGTCCATATAGGACTAGTTTGGAGAGCTCAGTTGCACGCCCCTACCGGCTGTTCCTGGATCGCTCGGCGGACATGTTGGCTGCATGGAGTCTTACTCTACTCTAAGACTCCGTGCAAGCCTTCATGAATCCAGCCCTTAGTTTTTGATGCATTTATCAGTATATTATTCCCCTGTGCCCAAATGGTCAGCTTAATCAAGTTATTTTGCAGACATGCCTTATCTGTAATGCATGTAATCAGTTCACCCAATTTCAGGACATCTGCATATAGACTGTAGAACACCTCAGATGAAAAAGTTAGGTCTGAAAGATACAATCTAAACAAGTAAGGTCCTAGGACAGAGCCCTGTGTGACACCCTGACTGTAACCAATTATTTCACCTGTCCTTTTGCTGTATGATACATGCCATGTCCTATTTGTAAACCATGCAGCTATCCATCTTATCAAGAGTACATCAATACCTAGTTGTACTACTTTATTGATCAATGTTTTGTGTATGCCCCTGTCAAATGCTGAAGTTAAATCTATACAAGTTACATCACAGCACAATGTTTCATTCATAGCTGTTATTATATTGTTATAGTTATAGAACATCTTGTTACAGGTGGTAATAGATCCATTTTCAACATATGCATGCTTTTATATGGTTTCAAGTCCCAACCTATCCAGTTCTGACAATAACTTATCCAATATTACCTTCTCCATTATTTTTCCACAACATGAAAGTAAACTTAAGGGTCTGTATGTCTCTAAGTTTGTCCTACTCCCCTTTCCCTTAAAAGCAGGTTTAATAAGCTCATGTCTCCAATCTTGAGGAATCTCCCCATATTTATATGACCTAGTGAATAATAGATAAAACAGTACTGTCAGTTCTTGCTGAAGTGTTCTCAGGTCATTGCTATTAATTCCATCTCCTCCCTGTGCTTTGTTTGGATCCAGTTTGCTCAGTTCTTTTTCAATATAATCTAATTTGATTCCAATATCTGGGGTTACCTGGATGTCACTAGGACAACTTACCACCCCATTTGTGGCGCCAAACTGTTTTGCATAAGATTTTGTAACTATATCTAGAATCTGTTGTGTCTGAGAATAAATTTTAGACTCTGTACACAGTTTATCAATTTGTGTGTCTTTACTCCTTCCACATCTTATGTATCTATAAAAAGGTTTCTTGTTATGTTCATTATCTTTATATAAATTTTCTTAAATTTTTTCTTGATCTTATCTCACACTATGCTTAATCTGTTTGTACAGCTTGTTTATTTCAGTTTTCAAAGTTGTAGTACCACCTTTCTTCTATTTCTTATATTTTTTGTCTCTCACTATAATCAGATATCTTGCACTTATGGAAATATATCCACCCGATGTTGTATGCCTAGATCCTGATGTTAAACATTTTGTTGATATTTTTGCACTCAATTTGTCATTCAAAACTTTCAACATTCCATCTGCAGTTTTTCCACTGAACACCTCATCCCAATTAGTTTTACATAGTGACTGTTTTGTTTCCATATAATCTGTAATTAACCTTCTGTACACTGGTTTAGATTCCTGTTTGGCAGAATTATTTAGCAACAAATTAACCTTTATAACCCTATGATCACTGCACATCAATGGTGGTAAAACTTGACTTGAAGTTGCAATAATTTATTTGGAAACACAAACAATGTCTAGTATGTTCTGTCCACTGGTAGTTTTTTTTACAATCTGAAGCAGTTGTTGTTCATGACATTATTAGGTTATTATTGTTTCTGTTCATATGTATGTTTTCAGAGAAACTAAGTAGAGCTTTTGTTGTGTTATGGTGTCATCAAAATCTGTGTTATGTGGGGGAGAGTAATTTATTGTTTATGAGATGGGTTAGGAATTGGGAGTGTATGCATCTTTCTATGATTTTTGCAGAGAGGAGAGAATTGCCATGGAGCAGTAGTTGGAAAGATCTATGGCTGATCCAGCTTTGTGAAGTGGTATAATATGTGTTTTATCCAGAGAGTGTGTACATCGATTTCTGTAATAAATCTATTTATGGGTATTGAGATGAGGCATGCCAGGACATCTGCATATAATGCAAGGCATTCTAGTGGGAGTGTTTTCAGTAGCTGGTGTAGTGATTTTCAGTTTTTGAAGGTAATTTTTGATAGCTGAGGTAAGTATTTGGTGGGAAAAAAAAGAAAGGAGCATTGTGAGTATTGCTGGTGGGGATAAAGAGATGTGAGTATGGATTAGGTTTGGGTAGAGAGAGGTCACAATGAATAAAGTGTTATGCTCTGAAGCTCATTAGCCCCATCAAGAACGTCACAGTGATACTGAAGGCAGCTGTAAGGGCCACCACAACTTTTTATTTTTACTCTATAATTATATATTGGGATAATTGATGGGAGTTTATATTAAGAGCGTTAATTCTGGGAACTCTCAAGGATAACAATATGTCACTTAAGGACAAGGTGACAGAAGTCATAATATCTTTCTAGTATAGCCTAAGGAACATTACTTAGATTCAACACTTCATTCCACAAATGAACCCTTCTACAAATACCCATATTTTGATGTATTCATGTGTTCTGTTTTTCCATACTTCAGAGTTGCTGACAAAAACCTCAACTGGCATCACAGCATTCAGAACTCTACAGGAAGACTTCATTCAGGTGCTTCCTGTAATAGTAATTTTACTTCTGTAAAACAAACTTGCAATGGATGATCACTTATTCAATGCTGCTACTTTGCATTTTAATTTCTGACCCACCGAGCCTCACAGGGCTTGAGACCTACACATTATAAACAGCTACAAGTATCCTAATGTCACAATTTTCTTTCTCTGGCTATTTTTCTCATGAAGGGCTGCTAGTAGTTATCACAGTATGCTTGGATACAGCAGACAAAAACTAATGTTCCTAATGGGATCCAGTCCTGTGACAATGATCATTGCATCTGTTACGGTAATTAATTAATGGTAATACCACATCTGTTTTGGAAATTATTAACAATAATGCAGTATCTGTTAGGCAGTGCATGAAACTTGTAAATTTTAGCAGGTCTCCAAAAACTCAATTGTTCCAAAGGGCACTGTTGCATACGTTTGCAGTTTTGGCTTGCACTAAAGTGTGAGCTGCTTTATGTTTTATACATTATTTGTTTTAAACATCTGCATACAGTACTCATTGATTTACCATTTTAATTAAACTAATAAATGAGTTTATACGATATGGCATGAAATCGACTGAGAAGAACATGATACTAGATGTGCAGATGTGTAGATGTATTAAAGAAAATATCATCTACTTAAAGCATAAAGCAACTTCATTGACAGAATGAAAAATTTCACTCATTGGTTAGGGCAGATGAGACCCAAACTTCCACTATGACTTGTTGAATTATATATGAAAGCAACCAAGTTGCATCTTCTTCCAGATACACAGACACATGCGCGCACACACACACACACACACACACACACACACACACACACACACACACACACACACACACACACACACACACACACACACACACACAAACACACACACACCTTCGTTTTTCTAAAATATAGTGATACTTTGGGATGCATTAACCATACTACAGTAACAAAAACTAGAAAAACAATAAATTAATGAATGTGCAGTTGTGTGAAATACTCACTATAAAAGCAGATAATTGAGCAATCCTTAATTTCACGGTGTTTGTCTGGATCATATGTCTAGCTCTGTAGGTACGTCATCCACAAACTTAATCAGCCACAGCCCTTCCGTGCTTGCCTGTACTTCTGAGAAGTATATGCCATACAGGAGGGGCATCACGACAGAACCCTGAGGCACACCACTCATTACTGGTCTGGATTCGGACATAGATCCCGCTACTCTTACTTTATG
Organism: Protopterus annectens; assembly: GCF_019279795.1. Classification (NCBI taxonomy): domain Eukaryota; kingdom Metazoa; phylum Chordata; order Ceratodontiformes; family Protopteridae; genus Protopterus; species Protopterus annectens. Next base: position 677,973,898 of record NC_056728.1, read on the forward strand.
GGATCTACTGCCTCATTTTATGGGATCTACTGCCTCATTTTTTTTCTTTTTTTTCTTTTTACATTAATATAAATGAAATATACCTAGGTAGTTGTCGTTCTTACAGAATCTATTATTTTTCTTGACACAATACAACTCAAGCTCCAAATGTTTTGCAAAACCTGATAGCCTAAGTACACAATCCTTTTTTTAACAGGTACTCATAGCTGAAGAGTTAATGTACAAATGCCACACAGGTCTTTTTTTTTTTTTTTTTTTTTTTTGCAGACAGGCAAGCACTCTTATTCTCCATATGTAGGGACTGTGCCTCATTCTGCTTACTGTATTATTTTGACTCTAAGGTCATATTACTTCAAGAAAAGTGTAAGTAATAGCAAAAAAAAAAAGAAACACCATTAACACTGTTTCTTATAGGAGATGTGACTTCAGATCCACAGGTAACTCAGAACTCATATATGGTGAGAGCAACAATACATAACCAATACTTCTTGCAGTGACACTCAAGTAACTGTGACATCAGAAGTCTTTTATCCAGCAACTAAAGTAGGGCCTTACTGAGATGGACACCTGGTGTCAAAGTCATGGCCTCAAGCTAAATGCCAAAAAATGCATAGTCATCCCGTTTGGGAAAAACAAAACACCCACGAATTACCACATAGGTGGCAGCCCCCTTAATGCAGAAGAGGTAATAAGAGATCTGGGAACTCAGGTAGATAGTAATCTGTCCTTTGACAATCAGATTGCCAAAGTAGTTAGGGAAGCCTTCTATGTGGCCCATCTAATTACTAAAGGGTTCGCATCTAGAAAAAAAGAGGTTATAGTGTCCCCTCTACTCGTTACTCATTAGACCCATCATAGAGTACAATGCCCCATTTGGGATGTACCTCACAAGACACTTCCAACAGCTGTAAAGATGACAAAAGTACCTCACCAAGAGGATTACTGGCCTCAAACATATGTCCTATGCAGCCCGACTGAAAAATCTCCGGCTGTACTCAGTGGCATATCGCTTACTCAGAGATGATCTCTGCCTGGCTTACAAAGCCATGTCCAACTCAGAGTTGATGGATATGCTCCACCTAAAAAAATCCAAGTCACTGCGAGCCACGCACTCTAGTGAGCTAAACCTCACCACAACAATAAATAGAACATGCTGGAGGGATAGATTCCTGTCACAGAGACTCCCCATGCTTTGGAACAAAATTCCAAACTACATTAGGCAGAGCCCCTCACTAATACTCTTCAAGAGAAACCTTGACGAGTGGATGGATAACAGAAAATACACCCCTGGGATCACTTCATTGGCTCTGCTTGACAGAGGATCAGTTAATTAATCAATGGGGCGGCGAAAGCCGACACACTCTGGCTAGGCTTATAAATGCCCTCGGGCAGGTAACCTAGTACCTACCTATGAACCTATGAACCTATGAACTCTTCAGACATGATTGTCACTTGTTTTTATAAACCCACTGTTGATAGAAAATATTTAGCTGTATATTCTGCATATACTTGCTATTGTGTACTCACCATTTTGTATATTCTGTAAGTATTTGCTACTGTGTTCTCACTTTTACAGTTTTAACAGTATATTTTGTGCATATTATTTACTATGATATGAATTTGCTTTAATCTTTTGTTTTCCTACATAGTAATACTGAATAAACTGCAGTTACTGTTGTCCTTGGTCATGGCTGGAAAAAGTCTAGTGACCAATCCATCTATATGGTTCTGAAATTATAAAATATACATTAAAGTCAGGCAATTGCCTAAGCACAAAATGTAAGAATCAGAATCTGCACAATTACTATACTCCCTTAACTTAGTAATATCATAACACCCCCCCCCCCAAAAAAAAAAACAGGGCTCATTTTACCTCAGAAGTTATGCTATGATATTCTCTACTACTGGTTCAACTAGCGTCACTTTAACTTTCACTGAGAATCGCAGCCCATTGTCACGGTGTGTAATGTCATTCTACACAATTCATCTGTTCTGACTGGATTCCAGTCGTGGTCACAGATGAAGGTACATAATGTGAAATTCCACAGCTATTATAAATTGGGCTGGATTCATGAATGGCTACACTAAATGCAGCTATAGCGTATGCTTTGCAGCGCATCGCCCAAATAATAGTTCACTATTTGGTATTAAATAAAGGGCCTCAAATCAAGGGTAAATGACAGAATATGCTAATAAAAGTGTAAGTAGCTGAATTAAATGCTAATTAACCAATCCAACAGGCAGAGCTATTCAGGAAGCTATAAAGCAATCACGGACACTTAGACTAGCCATTTGCCCTAAAATCCAAAACTCTTTGGATTACAACCACGATTACACTTAGAAAAATAAAATGTTATGGGTTGTTTATTGCCATCGTTAACATGTAAATGGAACAGGCTTTAACTCAAGGTTCTGCTGCTGCCAGACCTCTGCTAAGAAGAAGAGGAATGGTGTTTATACCTCATTTGACTTACTATGAGATGGAGAGAAATACAGCATATACAGGAAAACAGTAGAGAAAATAAGCCATCTCCTCTGCCCTCACCTGCAGCCCAAAGTAAGTGTAGAACCTGTTTGAAGGAAGGCAAAACAGTACAGTAATTGCTTAGTACCATATACAAGTAGTTATGTGTACCCAAGATGAGACATTTCTTTTTGCACAGTAATTTTTGTAATAATGTATTACTGATGTCTGCAATATCCAGCTATGGATTAAGTCCATTAATGTACATCAAATATTTCACCTTCCCACACATATATGTAACAATACCATGACAGGGCTAACCACCCAGCGGTGTAAACATTGGCTCTTGATGATTTGTCACTGTTGAAGTGACACCCTGACCCCATGTGCAAAAAATGGGGAAAGGGGCTGTGGATGGATGGATATGCAACCATAAATACATGAAAAATCTGCAAAGATCAGGGCGCAGTTATCATCACTGGCACAGGGTGGTGTTGGGTGGGGCACATGAGGGCAAGCCTGACACCAAAGATGTGAGTGTGAATTATTGAACTGTATTGCATACTCAAATTCTCTGCAGTATACATACTGGTGTTGTTCTCCATGTCAGAACCAACATTAGTGATTCTGTGTGAACCCTCTGCTGATGTATTGGTGATCTGGCAGTGGACAGAAATTCCTCACTTTCAATCACTGGTGGTTTGTTAGCAGCCACCCTGCCACAGAGCCAAATGTTCCCATCCAGTTACACATGCACTATATACCATGTACATTATCATGTCATTGGCTCTATGTCAGATTTTCTGGTATGGCCATGGCCTCCTATATCATTTATGTAGTTGATCTAGCTGCTGCCAGATATGTTTATAGAAGTTCTCATCATCTCTACCTCTTTCTAAGTGGCAGGAGCCATGTCTACATAGTGTCTGGATGATAGGTTTATAGGTACATAGGTTGGTACTGGACTATCTGCCCGAAGGCATATATTAGCCCAGCCACGTTGTGCGGTATTCACCCCCCCCGTTTAGTAGTTCCGTAGACCCTTGTACTAGCAGCTAGTACCTTTGGCCCCTATCTAGTAGTGCTGTTAGTGTGATCCCCGGTGTGAACTTTCTGTTACCCATCCACTAATCAAGGTTCCTCTTGAAGAGTGATAGTGAGGGGCTCTGTCTTATGTAGATTGGGACCCTGTTCCATAGTAAGGGAAGTCTCTGCGAAGGGAATCTATCCCTCCAGCATGTTCTATTCATTGTTGTGTTGAGGTTTATATCCCTAGAGCATGTAGCTCGAGTAGATTTGGTTTTGCTAAGATGGAGCATGTTCAACAATTCTGGGTTGGACATGGCTCTGTATGTTAGACAGAGATCGCCTCTGCGAAAGTGGTATGCAACAGAGAACAGTCTTAGCTTTTTCAATCGTGCTGCATAGGGCAACTGTTTGAGTCCAGTAATCCTCTTGGTTAGGTACCTTTGTGGTCTCTCCAGCTGCTGGAGATGTCTAGCCAGGTACATTCCAATTGGTGCATTGTACTCAATAATGGGTCTGATGAGGGAAGAGTAGAGGGGCACCATTACATCCTTAGATCTTGATGCAAACCCTTTCGTGATCAGATGGGTCACATCAAAGGATTTTCTAACCACTTTGGCAACATGGTTATCAAAGGAAAGCTAACTATCTACTCGGTTCCCTAGATCCCTTATTTCTTTATTTATTTTATTTATTTATTTTATTTATTTAAATTTGTTGACCGGGAGTGTCCGACGTGGGTCCATTTTCAGTGGAGGCCCGGGGAGAAAAGCTCCACAGTAAAATAAACAGACAGTAGTTACATTGGATTACATAGTGATTAACAATTTAACATAGAAATTACTTACAACATATTTACAGATGAAGAACATAGTACATCAGTAGACAACTAGAATCTTTATCTGTGAAGTACATAACAGGCTTAACAAATGTAACAATGAGAAGTTCCTGCTGTATAATAAGTACTAGGCTTATGAGCATCTGAGCTTGCTATCATCAAGGTAGTTAGTGGAGGTGAAAGAAAGGTAGTAGTTGGATGGGGTGGATGATATTAGAGTGGGAGTTGCAAGGGCATAGCCAGCATGTTTTTAGGTGCGCTTTTAATAAAGTTTTGAAGTTGGTGCATGATGGTACGGAGGTAATTGTTCAGATTTCAGGGGATTACCTCCTATGTTGTAGTTTGCGGTTACTCTGTTTTTTCCAAAGGGGATTACTACGCATTTTTTTGCATTTAGCTTGAGACCATGGCTTTGACACCATGCATCAGTCTCATTTAGGCCCTTCTGGAGGATCTCCATGTCGGCCGGAGACTCTATTATAGCACCCAGTTTGCAGTCGTCCGCAAACTTAACCAGCAACAGCCCTTCTGTGCTTGCCTGTACTTCTGAGAAGTATATGCCAAACAGGAGGGGCATCAGGACAGAGCCCTGAGGCACACCACTCGTTACTGGTCTGGATTCGGACATAGATCCTGCTACTCTTACTTTATGGAATCTGTCTGAGAGCCAGTTTGCGATCCATCTTGTGATGTAAGGGTTTATGCCCAGGCTGGTGAGCTTATCAATAATACCTGAATGGGGAATGGTGTCAAATGCTTTAGCAAGGTCAAGGTAAGCCGTGTGTACCTCCTTTTCCTTATCTATAGCCTGAGTAACTGTCTCAAAGAAATCCACCAGGTTCAGGAGGCATGATCTGCCCTTGACGAAACCGAACTGTGTGGGGTCCAGCGCCTGGAGGTTCCCAATCTTTCCATTTATGAGTTCCATAATGATTCACTCCATAGCCTTAAAGATCAGACTGGTCAGGCTTATTGGTCGGTAGTTCCCAGGGTCAGTCGTGGCCCCATCCTTGTGTAGCGGGACCACCATTGCCATGCGCCATTCTATGGGCACATATCCTGTGGAGAGGCTGAGACTGAACAGGGTATTAAGATGTGGGGTTAATTCCTTTTGGAGCTTGCGTATGACACAGCCTGGGACACCATTTGGTCCCATGGAGGCAGTGTTTTTAGCTTTAGATAGAGCCTTGTTAACCAACGTATCAGTAATAATTGGACTTACACAATCCCCTAGAATGGTAATAGGCCCTGTAGGTGGTGGTGGTGGGGGGAATTTGCACTGAACCTGTCAGCCAAGATGTTGGCAATGTCAGAAGGGTCAGTGTATTTTGTTCCATTTTGTACTAGCTCAGAACAGACCTGAGTGTTGCCATTTAGGTTTTTGGCGTAGCCATAGAAGGCCTTATGGTTATCCTTAGCATCCTTGGCAACTTTCTTTTCAAAATTAGCTTTAGTTGACTTGATGAGGGCCCTCAATTTCTTACTAATGCTGATCAGGGATGATTTTTCTACTTGAGATTTGGCCTTTTTTTGTATAAGTCTCCTCCTTTTATTGTAAAGTTTGCTTATGGCTGGGGTCCACCAGACTGGTTTCTTCTTGCTTGAGGAAGGAGTCTTGGTTTTATTTGGGATAGCATGGTCCATGCAGTCCTGAAGATGCATATAGAGTGCCTTGGTGTAGGATTCCGCATCCTGGATATCATTATCCTTCTGCAAGGGAATAGTGAAGCTTTCCACTTCGGATGCAAGTAGTTTGAAGTTTGCTTTGGAAAGGTTTTTGACTATGGTTTCTTTGATTGGGGGAGGTGGAGGAGTGAGGATGTCCAGGGTTATCAGTTTGTGGTCGGATCTGACCAAGGAGGGGGTGATAACTTCATTCTTTGCTTCATGGTATGACATTTAACAGTCTTCACATGTCTTGGGTACCATATCCCTGTATGAGTTGAAACATAAAAGAAACATAAGATATAAAGTTAAGATACAAGTGATTGTCAACAAAACAAATACATATGTATGTATGTATGTATGTATGTATAAATGTGTGCATCCATCATGTACAAAATATTTTGAAAATATAATTTGAAAATTAAAGCCCCACATTAGTACTTACAAGGAAATATAGAAACTGTCCAAAAAAAATGAAATGAAATGAAAAGCAAGTGTACAAGTTATGTAAGATGGGCAACTGCATCATTAACAAAAGCAATGTACACCTTTACATTAGAAATAGCTAAACCCATTGTTGGATATCCACTAGTATACAGGGCAGTCAGTTATATATGACAGGCTTAACATAATTTGTGGGCTACAAACATCAGAACTCTGAATTTGCTACTAGGTCATATAAAACTCTTCTGCAATAACTGGACAGATGGACATAGCACATTTTCCGTAATGTCATGTTACACTCTTTACAAACATTTGTAATAGAAAAAATGATATACATGCCTATGCCACCAGCAAGGGACAACTAATGCAGAAAATAAAGCAATGGGTGTATTTTGAAATGTCAAATGCAGCATTTTGTTAAAAAAAAAACAGCAACATGCCTTTGCAACAAGTCTATTGTGAAACTAGAAACAAGTTTTAAAAGCAAGTAGCAGCATGGAACTGCCTGGATCCAAACAATTTCCCCTATCACAGTGCAATTTTCTTGCCTACACATTTACCTTGATATACTGCAGTTTCAGCTCTCTGAGCATTATGGATATTTAAATAAGGTGTGAACTCATTAGCATTCTTGAATTCCAAAATCTGAACTAAGTGCAGGGAATGTAAACATGGGGCCAGGTTCTGTAATGTTTGTGGAATCTGGCACAATTCACCAATATCTGCACAAAAGTTGCAGATAAGCCTACAGTATGTATATATGTCTCAGAGAACTTAGAATATCTCTGCACAAAATAGAATTATCCAGCATATCCAGCAGTACCAGTATACTGTCTATCAGTCACAGCCAATCTGTAATTTAGGAAATGTGTATCATAAACCATGATGTGCAGCTAAGGAAGTTTTACAAGCCCAATACATGCTGTTTTGCATTTAAAAGAATACATATCTACAGCAGTCCATCCAGTAGGTCCACAAAGAAGTACAGATGTCTCTGTAAGTCTTATACTAATAAAGTACATTTACCACAAAGTATGGAATTTGATGGAATCCATAAAACTTCTAATAAAAAAATTAATAAAGGCGAAGGACAATCACAACCACTTTGCTAAGGCTAACAATACCTACAAATGGGTGCAGGACATGTGTAGGGATCACAAGTAATGCACACATCCAAAGAAATGGGGAGATAGATAAGTATATGTGGGATATGGGTGAAGAAGAGGTATATGCAGGAGGTGTGTTAGAATAGATAAATCTAAGGGGCAGTCAGGGGAGCATATATATATATATATATATATATATATATATATATACATATATATATATATATATATATATATATATATATATATATATTATGGGAATAGGCCCCATTTTTTTCTTTTTTTTAGAATATAAGAAAAGGAAAAAAGACAGGGAAAGAGGAGGAGGAGAAGGACAAAACATTAGGTATACACATAAAACAAATATTCCTCATCAGGTCCCTTATCTTTGTCCGAAAGTCATCAGTCATTACATCCCTGATCAGGTATCTGTACAAGAATTTTCAAAATGTTTACACAGATAGAAAAAAATGCAATGTAAGATATCTTCTACATAGATTTGAACTCACATGTATCCATGATATATGCACGTTGCCTTTTGCTTAACAGGTTGAGCTAATAGGCAATACAATACCTTTACTCATAACAAACTACTGTTGTATGTCTGTTCAGGATAATGGAGGACACCCTAAGTGCTATAGATCGTCATGCTCAACACATAATCAAGATACATAAGAGCCAGATTGCACTACGTTTTACAACGTTCAACACTGATAGACATGGTGGCCTGCAGTGGTCTCACAGTAATGTGTCCAACAAAAATTTATTTAACAGTGCTGTGCATTCGCTAAAGCAGAGTGGAATAATGTAGGTCTGTATGAGTCAGTATTTACACACACAGAAGTATAATGTGCGATGGTCTCAGGCTATTGCAGATAATGGAGAAATGCTTATTCATCTGTGGCCTAGGTGCTATAGGCATCACTGAAATAAGGCCATGCTGGAAGTGTAAAATGATACTACATGAGATGAAAAACAAACAGACCTTATGTTTAATAGTATGTACATCAAAAATAATATTAAAGAAACCACCACCATACAAATCATACTTGGTGTTGAACAGCCACCTTGACACTAAAACAACTATTTATGACATATTGGTCACAGCAATACATGTGATTTCCATAGGAATGTACAGATATACTGGGGATTACGACTCTGTATGCATCCACTAGCTGCCTCCACACCTTGGTGACTGTCCAGCGAAGATCTACAGCATCCATCTGATGCAGGTCATCTTACCAGTGGTGAACATGCACTCCAGTCTGGTAAATCCCAGTGTGACACCAGTGGTCCATCACAATCCAGTTCCAGATGTTGATCATAGCAAAGTCATGTGACCTTGTTTGTATGTAATGTTCCACTCCAGAATGGAGAGTCAGCATCTGGGAGCATCTGGGTGGTCTCCTTCTTGGTCAAACCAAAGCCTACTCACAGTAGACATGTTAATGGTGAATTTCTGAAAATCAAACTTCCAAAAAATTGCTTACTGAGGTCCCACTCAGATTTCAGGTAGCAATGGTCTGATCTGTAAATGTATCAAAATTACATTTTAAAAGTAGCACTTATAGGATGGTTTCAGGCTATTAGAGAGTAATGGACATGTGTCACAGATGGCCCCATTTAATGGTATCTATTGAGAAGCTGCATAGAGCACTTTCCCATTACACTGAGCTATTTGTTAATGCACTGAATTTCAAGAACTTAGCAGATGTGCTCCAAAGGAATTCCACAGCCTTGAATTAAAATGAACCTCATTAATTACGTATGGGGCAAATAGAACTTAAAAACTGTGTGCACATAGCTGGTCTTACTTTCAGATATACCTGAATTACATGTAGCTTCAAAGGTAATATGGAACCTGCTACCGGTGCTATGGTGAGATATATTTCTTTTCTTATAGACCTATGATACTGTTATGCCTTATAAATGTATTTGTACATGCTTACATTAATGCTTTTAGGAAAATTTGTCCTCAATACAAAATGTATGCGACTTACTGGAGGGATGTAGGATTGACTTATATATAGAGAGATGAGTACACCTGCATTGCTAAGAAGCAGAAATTCCACATGTGCATTTATGCAGATAAATGTAAAGAGCCCCAGTGAACAATACATACCGCTGCATTGACAATACATCCGTATGTATTGCTGGTAACCATGTACTTTCTGTGGCACACTAAGGGAATCTAACGGGTTCCGAGAGTATCTGTACATTGCATGTTCATTGATTATGCTATGGATATTCACTGATGGCTTAGTAATACATGTACCATAAACAATGGCACAATAAAAATATATCCTTGTTCATGTCTGGTTACCTTGTATTGTTTGTGATATGCTTGCAGATAGCAAAGCTTTCCAATTGTTTCGGTAAGTTGTACAATCGTTAATGTACAGATACTTTCTGATATCAGTAACATAATAGTAGTTGTCAGAGAATTTCATCTCATGCAGATGAAATGGGGATAGTATTGACAGCTCACTGTTGATTATGCTAATATGTAGCTATTTGTGCAAAATACTCCCTGTTACTATGATTGCTTGTTTTCCACAGGTTTCCTGTATAGGCTCATGTTGCATAACATGGATTGACAATACTCGTCATTATTAGGATGTGTCTCATAAAAATGTAGTTGTGTCTGGCAAACATCCAACAGTATTGTTTTACACACACTTATAATGTTATGATGAGCATGTTAATGTGTGAAGCCCATTCATGCTGTCCTGTGTGTGTGGCAAAATAGTGGTGTGACTGGTCTTCCAGTGTTCTGATATCTACTGTAATAGGCTCAAATCCCACATGCTACCTCTATATATATCATGTGTTATGATTTTGTTTCATGTGTCGTGTATTTAGACATATTGTTTTCATATCACCTAAGTCACAGTACTATACAGGACAGGGACTATTTTATATAATTTTGCATTGCACATGAAATGAGAGGTCAATTGATATATTCTGCTGACATAATTGTGTCCATATGTGGGTTCCCATATGAATCTTACCATGTACATATAACTGTATTCCAGATGGCAAACAGATCCAGGGGCAACTATTTTTATCCACAAGAGAATGAAATCATAATTGATGCTCTGTGTTAGTATGGTCATAGACTCATTGAACGGGTGGGAAATACTGTTTGGAGGAATGCAATGTGGACTGACCTTACCAATATGATTAATGCTGTAGAAGTTCACAATAGATCTTGTGAGATATGCCACCTACAGTGGTCTGATATGATCCTTTGTGCAGCCATCAAGATATGCTGGTAAGAGAGATTGAGGAATGCCACCAGTCACCTTCATCTCCTTTCGGCTTATCCTGGTTAGAGGTCACCACAGCAAAACAACGGTCCACAGAACCATTGTCAGTGGAGTTTTATGGTGTCAAGTTGCCAGCCCGGTGCCCAACCTTCCATAGAAGGCACACACATGCATTCACTCACACCTAGGATCAAGTGATAGTGTCCAGTCCACCTACAGCATGTCTTTGGGATGTGGGAGGAAAACAGTAATGGCCCACAATTGACTCCCACTGATGAACTGACACAGTTCCTGGCATCGCTGCATACAACAAGTGGTAATCACTGTTTACCTGATGATGGAATTGAAGCAGGTGTGGCAGGCCCACATATGTAGCACTTTGCAAAACATTGTTGCATATAGATTAACACAGTATAGATTGTAGCTGCATGCATATTATTGTATTATTATTTTTGTGCTGCAGCAACAGATCTGCACTATGCACATGGGAACATGCATACTGACAACAACCACCATGAGTGAAATGACATGTTATCGTACAACTGCACTACATATATGACACTTCAACATGTGTAATGCTATTTGTATTTATTTGCCCAGGTCCATCCATTTCTACACAGCAGCAAGTCATGACTGGTGAATGTCTCCATATGCCGTCACTGTAACCATTGCCTGTTATCACCTCTATCACATCATGCTGGTTGTGCATACTGATATTTTAATGTTTCCCTGCCATTATAACCTACAGATACATTCTCAGGAGATACGAGCCATGCAGGTGCACCTAGGGACAGACCAGGTATTCTTTCTTACAATATTCATAGGCTGCAGCACCATGTAGCACAACTGTTTATATGAAATTAATGTCACTGCATTTCATACACATAAAAAATTAACAAGCACAGGAATCTGTCTAGTACCAACCTCACCAACACGAATCTTGAGGAAAAAGTAAAAAAAGTGAAACTAGGGGTCTTAAAATTACATGGATTAGCTCAGTCAAAACAATTTCCAAAAATCATGAAACTCAGGTAGTGCCATCAGTAGCACAATTTGAGACTAGTGCTGGTGCACCTTTGTCAGCACTCTGGACAGTACTGAGTGAAGAAATTCCATGCGTCATCTAACTATGTCTGTGGCACAAGGTGCAAGTGAAGTGAGCTTAGGGAAAGAGGTCACAAAATACAGGATTTAAATCCAGTTTACAGATGTTTTTATGACTGGATCCAGAATAAATACTGACACTCAATATTGTATATGAAATGAACAAGCTAAAAAGTCTGTGATAAATCATAAAACTCTTGCCTGTCATACCTGTGAACTGCTGTTATAAATGTGCTGTTGTAAAGTCACCTCTTCTCATTATTAATGACAATATGTGCTATGTATGTTGTGACATATGACATTTTATAGAGTGCACTAACACAAAAACAGCAATATGAGCTATGTGGGCTTATGTCTCATATTTGCTGGAGAACTTATCCATAGCTTACAAGTGTGCATTGTGATAGTTATACATTATATTGTAAACGTTGATGTCATGAGTACTAGTATGTTCTGTGGCAAGAATGGCCAAAGATCCTTCTCTTTGAGTCCCCTTTCAGAACAATTTCAATTACATGAAATCATGGGTCTGTGTAACCTAAGTGCTACGTGTGATGTTGCAAGCAGACGGGAAAAGGACAACTGTGTCATGCCAATGCTATAACAACTCTGTCTCTGGCTAAATATGTCCAAAAAAATGTGCTGCTTTGCAATACAAGGTAAATTTAATGTTTTCTCTTTTTAATGACATTTGGATTTACAAACTGCTCATGCTCATGCAATCATGTTTCACTGCCTGAGGAAAAAACGGAAAAATGTAATTTAGGCTGCATTCTACAACGTAAACTAGCCTGGTAGAGTTGTATGGCTGTCAGCATTCTGGATAGTACTTAATAAAGAAAATGCACTCACCAAGTAACTTTCTGTGTTGAACAATGTGAATGTGAAGTGAGTTTAGAGAAATAAAACATGTAATGCAGGTCTGTATCCAGTTAACTGAAAATTATACAAAGGGGGGGGTCTGAATATATATTTACATACATCTTGTTATATCCTCACCTTGTTGTTTGAAATTAAACTATTCTCAGTATTGCTAACAACATGTGAACTGTTGTCAGTTCCCTTTTTCATCACTTGGGATTTCCTACAGTCCTGACAATTGGTGCCATAAATTAATGTTCTGATGTGGCAGGAAGATGTGTGAAGGATGAATGTGTGTCACTGTAATGTACTTCTTGCTCTAGTCATTGGTAGGTATACCCTTTGATTCATGTATTTTTTTATTTTATTGTTATCGCTTTTATAACACCTTTTACAATTGTACCCCACATGATGGTGTGTGAACATGTTTTGCTTCTAAAGGAAAAAAGTGAAACTTTTAATTTCGGATGCCTTCTGTAGCATAAACAAGCCTTGTACTGGCATCAGCACTCTGGATTCCAGATAGTGCATAAATTCTTTGATTTTTGTAATTTTCTTTTAATGTTTTACTTTTTTAAATACCTTTTGCAATTGTATTCCTCTTGGCAGTGCACAAACATGTTTCACTTCTAAAGGAAGACGTGAGAATTTTAATTTCAGACACTTTCTGTAGCACAAACAAGTCTGGCACCACTGCATGACTGTCAGCACTCTGTCACATAACTATCGCTGAGGCATAGGGTGTAAGTGAAGTGAGCTTAAAGAAAGAGGACAGTTGATACAGGGTTCAAATCCAGTTGACAGTTTTACAGAAGGGGTCAGAATGCCATTTATCAAAATATTTTGATCAGGAATTTGACAGTAAATGCACATGGGTATCATGCCCTTGTTTATTGCAAGAAATGCATCATTACTGCTTGCTACAGCAGCCCTAATAATGTGAGTAAAAATACTGAAGGATGGAATTCTCCCCTTCTCCACTGTTGTGCATACTTGGAGTTGGTATATATAATTAGCAGGGGGGTGTGAGGGTGCAGCTCCCCCACATGAGGGGTGCAGGGGGCTTGCCCCCTGCATTGAAATGTTTTCAGTATTTTGGGATTCAGTCCTTTGGTTTGACAGCCTTCTGAAGTAGACCTGTATTTATGACATTATGTATTGTGAAGTACTCATGCAACCTATCGGAAATATATTTACAAACACAAATATTGCCTTTTACTTAGAAATGCAGTCTCATGAATAAGTAAAGTAATGGACATACAGGCATCTCTGAAGCATATCTCCAGTCATCGTTAAATTAGTATACCTCTAATTACCTTGCTAAAAAGTAAGTTATCCTATGTTAATGACAGTTAATAAGCAAAGTTTAACATTGCATCCTTTTTTTCTCATGGGTTAGATTCCCAGGTTGTACTACTCAATTTTACTAAAGTGTAAGCCCCAACTGCTAAACATGCCACAAGTCATAGTATTTTTTCCAAACAACCACAATTAAAACAAACACTGTAAAACATTTAAGTGTTTTAACATTGGAATATGTGTCAATAGTTTGAACATCACAGATGACCAAATGTAGCTGTCATATTTTATACCTGTGCTTTTTGATGTACTCATTGCCAATGTGTTTGGCAAGCCATTGCAGTTATTCCAGTTGCACAAATGCAGCTGGCAAGACTGTGCATCTTTGTGCACAGAATTTTACTTGTGAGATCTGAATCAAGCAGCAGTTCAGACCCATATTTCTAGCTTGACTGCTGTAGGCATGGCTAGTGATAGTAGGGATGGTGCTCTATTTAGAGCACAAAGGTGGAGTGTTGAGGAGTTCAGGATTTCTGTTGCACTCCTTGCGAAACAGTACAACCAGATTCTGGCAGGGAGATTATCATAGTCTCAATATAAGGCTGAGGCTTGGAGTAACATGGCCAAGGCTGTCTGCAGTACAAATGGCATCCCATGCAATGGGAAACAATGCTATCACCAGTACAACAACATGAAGAGGCACATGTAGGACCTGCTGAGCTGATAAGGGGCGAATTTAGGGCTACAAACACCCCTCTGTTGTGCAAGTATAGTGACCCATCACCTGTGTATGCTGTGGCATTAATTACCCAGTAAATGCAGTTACTCATTATGCTTTCATATATCTATTTGTTGTTTTTCTTTTCTCTACCGCATAGCTGCAGCAAGGATAGCAGACAACTCTGTGATGCATCAGAAGACTCTAACTCACCTCAGTGAAGTTTGGGGTAAGCATGCATCAGGTCTGAATTCAAGGCAAATATGTATTTTCATTACATCACTGTATATCAGCTTGAACAGACATACTTTAACTGTGATATTAAGCATATATGCCTGCTCCAATAGCTCTTGATGATTTCATTAAGCAACAAGTACATCAGCTTAATTGTGTGTAGGTTGAGTACCCAGGAATGCATATCAGATTTTTTTCAGGATATTATTTAGAATATATTAACTCCAAAACTGCATGACACTAACAATTAAGTTTTGGTAAATGTGAGTATTACCTTTGAAAGCAGATATATGATATGGCACACCGAAATACATGATTCTATTAGTCATATCATACCATTGTGATTGATTGATTGATTGATTGATTGATTGATTGATTGATTGATTGATTGACTGATTGAGTGAATGATTGATGCAATGACACATTAATGTCTTCCCCATCATATCTGTATGTAGTCAAGGTGTATTTATGTATTTCTCATATAGATTTATGTATTGCAATAACAATATAATGTAAAATGACATTGATTTAATTCTCTCTTTTTGTGCCCCCACCTTCTCTCTCTATATAGGTATATTTATAGCTATATATATATATATATATATATATATATATATATATATATATATATATACATAGATATATAGAGAGATATAGTTTAATGCATTGCTGCTAAAAACAAAATGATCATTAGCACAGGGAGGTTGACTGACCACTTGGGTTTAGACCACCATTCCTACACAGGTGGCTGTGGCAGCACCACCACAGGCAGCACAGACTCCCAGCATAATTGGGTCACAACCTGTTGGCATTGCTTCCACAATGTTTGCTGTAACTGCTCCACCTGTGTCAGGTAGCTCTACTCCAGCTGCTGGTGCAGTGGTATCCTCTAAGATCAATATTAGTAGACGAGGTGATGATTTTGTCACCTGTCAGGAGATGACAGGGCTTTTGAAAGGCATTAAGGAGAGGGACCTCTTGTGCCCAAAGCATCAGGGTTGAAAAGGGCCAGCATCATATTGACAAATGATGCTACATCTGGGTACTAACCCAGGCAACTGACTCATGAGACAGTGATGATGGTTGTGAGATTTAGAACTAGATTCTTACAATTATCAGGTTGGATGTGGATGGATCTCCTAGGTGACCTTCCTATCTGGAATCATGGTGTCTTTCAACATTTTATCTCCATCATTTTATCTCCATCATCATAACCTAGCCTACCTACTTGACCTTCTCATTCCTATTCATTCTCCCCAATATTCCTCTCTCTCTATGATAGGCACCAATCTCACAAAAAAAAAAAAAAAAAAAATTAAGCATCCTCTTCAGGCATGTGTCATCTTGACACAGTTGGTTTGGTCCAATTGGCTCTGCAACATTATTCTTTTGTTGTAAAACGCCTCTGGAGTGGGGTATAATCTGAAGAAGTAGATAACTATGATGCTCTCCCACCACCAATTTCTGTATTCTTTCCCTTGTGTCATACCCTCTGTTTGCCACCTCCATTATCACTACTGTCTGATCAAGCTCTTTTTACATGGTTAATCAGGTCAAAAGGTAGAACCACACACCACTCTTGTGGCCAGAAATGCCCCATTGGAAAGCCTTCACTTTTTGTTCTCATCATTTGCACCTAGGTTGGCATCCCTCACCACTGCTGAGTGATGGTGAATGCTGTTTAACTTCCTACGGCAAAAGCCAAATATTTTACTTTCAGCTCTCTAGCAGTGATCATTTTGCACAAATGTGCTTAAATATGCTATGCCACATGACCATCCTGGTGAACTGTGCCCTCTCCTGTGTGTAGCGTGATCTCGGAGTTGGTATATTTAAGTAGGGGAGTGGGGGGCAAATCCCCCCACTTTGATGGGCTTAGTTGTTTTCCGTTTTGTTTTGTTTCTATGGTGGTCAAGTGGTTCTTTTCCCTGTGAAAGGAATTTGACAGTCCATTGGTTCATTTAACTGCAGGTTCAGTGGATTAAGCTCGGGTAAGTTGAATTCGATGGATCGGACTTTCATTCAATGAAAGTAGATCCATATATATATATATATATATATATATATATATATATATATATATTGTATTCCTGTCATATGATTAACTGGAAATGTGTGTATTTCTCTCCATTTACAACATTTCATTGACATACTATTTGAATAGTGCAACAATTCATCATTTACAAAATCCAACAGGGAGCCATACTAAGGCACCCTTATCCTACTTATGTTTTAATGTTGGTTCTACTCTCTTACCTCCTCTTGCTCCCTATAGAAAAGTACTTCATTGTACAGAGCATGACTGTTTTACAGTTGTGATTGCCATTGACACCCTAGACTGTAAAACAGGTACATGTCCCTCACAGTAATGCAACGTACATGAAAGACAGTTTATAAATCTTAGCAAAAATGAATGTCATTAAATAGGACAATCACAGTGGAGATACACTGACTGCCCAGAAGCATGCATTTGTCCCAAAACCTGGGATACATCTTAACTTTGGACATAGCTCCTGCATCATTTTATCCCACTTTTAACATAAACATCCTCTCTGCAACACACTGATGAGATCATCCTGTCAATAGTGCACTGACTCCCCTGCATGAAGTTATTATTCTCATTTTTACTTTGCAGAAAAAAATCTAAAGTCATTCTGCAGTTTGATGCCAGAGAAACAGTTCTGTGAATGGCATGGCATGAGTGTTCCTGCACTACCTGTATCCAGTAATGATGTATATAGCATATCTACACAGAGTGTGGTCCAAATCTGGGACAATAGCATTGTATAAACAACAGAAAGAGTTTCCCTGACTGAGAAAAAATGGATATTGTACTGCTCCCAGTTGTGTGAATATTAACATAGTGCTGGAAATCACGGAGCTCCAATAAGTGATCTACCTCCTAGGTCGGCTAATAGATGACTACCACAACCAAATGTAGAAGATTTTCTAAATAAACAGTATCCAAGAGTATAATTGCACCAACCACTCGTTATTAACTCCTCTGTTAAAGTACAACCAGCTGTCCTTCTGTTGGACAAACAGTTTCTTTCACCAATTTCCACCAAACACTTCCAAACTACTTCATTTCTTTAAGCGTGACAGCCAACATATATCAGCATTTGTGCTCCAAGGCGCACAGATATAAATCCTGCTTACCGCTCCGATATACTATAAAGCAAACATGTTTTGTCTCCCCACGCAAACTGCGACCGGCTGTCTTTACCTCTAAACTTCACGTTGTTTTTCAGGGACTTCCAACAACGATAGACGGCTAAAACTTTTTTATTATTGTTGCACAAAACCATCCATAAAATACTTGTACCTCCTAAGACATGGAAGTTCAGCCACTGAGCACAAAAACGTACATTAAACATAAAATAATAAATAGTGAAACTTGATTTAGCGTATACCGTATATAAAACACATCAATTCAAAATACGCTAATTTGGTAACTTGTCCATGAAAAATGACCTGGAATGCTATTGATAATCCAATGAACTTTGGTTAAGCGCTTTCACTCAATAAATCTTGAGCTTCTTCAGAACCACCATTCCAGAACCACTGGAACCGCTTATTGTTTCAATAAATATAATATTACTTCTACCATCGTGGTGACTTCTACCTTATTCTGTTTGCTGATATGTAAATGGTATGTTAATGATCTGAGTAAATAGTAATACACTCATCTGTTGTGCTTTTCTCCACAGCTCCCCAGTAAAAACAGGTCTTGCCAAGTCAGACTACCCCGGTTTACAAAACAAATACAAAGGGGTTCAGGGTTAAAATTATGATATTTCCAATACTTTCTATTATGTTTATGGAATACCGGCTTACCTGGACCATCCCTACAACTAATGGATATCAAACAGATTAAACAAAATTCTAAATAATGGATTGTGTTAACTTTATTAATAGTTAATGCATTGGTAGTAATAATTGCATTGGTATAGAAAGTGGCAAACAATACTGTGCATGTGTGGGTGCCTGCTTAGTAGGATAAAAAAAGTGATGATAAGGGCTCTTGAGGAAGGTACTACACTAAGAAGTGATGATAAGGGATTCTGAGCAAGGAACTAAACTAAGAAGTGATGATAAGGGCTCCTGAGGAAGGCACTACACTAAGAAGTGATGATAAGGGCTCCTGAGGAAGGGACTACACTAAGGAGTGATGATAAGGGCTCTTGAGGAAGGGATTACACTAAGAAGTGATGATAAGGGATCCTGAGCAAGGAACTAAACTAAGAAGTGATGATAAGGGCTCCTGAGGAAGGAACTACACTAAGAAGTGATGATAAGGGCTCCTGAAGAAGGCACTACACTAAGAAGTGATGATAAGGTCTCCTGAAGAAGATACTACACTAAAAAGTGATAACATATTAAAAACTCTCCTGCTAGACAATGCAGTAGATTATTTCAATAACACATTCCTGGGCATTCTAAACAGCCTCACTCCACCCCATGTAAAATGTTTGTAACTAACTATGCTCTTTGGCTAACCAAAATAGAGATAAAACCTCAATGTCAAAGTCAAAGTAAACTTTGTCATTCAGAAATCACATTAGTGCAAAACCTGAACAAGATTCTGTGTCTCCGGACTCAGAGTGCAGACAACATATAGACTATTTTCACAGACATTTTCACATATGATACCTAGCTATTACATCACCTATTACATTACTTAGCTTGCACATTTACGCATATAACACCTGTCTATTACATCACTGACATGCAGGCAGACAAACTAATACTGCACATAATGAGAAACACATTTTAACACTTTTCACAGTGAACATTTTCATGAGACTTTAGTATTGCACAGTTACTTGGTTAAGACATTGCATCGATCCTTTCACAGAAAGAGACGTTTGAGTATTACACTGTGAGCATTAGAGAATTGCACTATGGTTAATTTATGAATGTGCAACATGTATTGGACTGAAAGAAGAGATATTTTACTGCATTGCTACTTCCTTAAATGGCGTATAAGTTACAGTCATGGTGAATATTGCACTAAGTATTAGGTGAGATTGGTAACCAGGTTTTTGCAAAATTTGAGACAGTTTCTACTGACCCAGTTGGACATCATGGAGTGTAGTGGTTACTAGAGTTCAGCAACCTGATGACATTAGGGAAAAGCTGTTACTGAATCTTGTAGTTATGCAACGTATGCTTGGAAGCGCATTCTGGATGATAGATGCAGGAACAGTCTGTAAGCAGGGTGAGTGCAGTCTTTAATTATTCCCTTGGCCCTGCTGAGATATCTGGATAAGTACAAGTCATGGATAGGTGGTAAGGTGGTCTTGATGATCCTCTCGGCTGCCTTCACCACTGTCTAGAGGGATTTTGTACTCAGAGGTAGAGCAGCTTCCATACCATACTACAAGGTTGTTCATCCAGATGTTTTCTATTGTACCTGTGTACAAGGTAGTGAGAACTGTCAATGGGAAATTCACTCTCCTCAGCCTTTTCAAAAATGGCAATCTCTGGTGTGCTTTCTTGACTATGGCATTTGTATTGGTGTTCCAACACAAGTTCTCCTCAATGTAAATTCCCAGAAACTTCGAACTTCTCACTCTTTCTACTGTTTCCCCATTAATGGTGATTGGAGAATGCTCCATGTGATTTTTCCTGTATTCCACAATTATCTCTTTTGTCTTGTTCATGTTTAGTGCTAAATTGTTATTTCCACTCCAGGTAGCCAGTTGTTCCAGCTCATCTCTATATGCTGTTTCATCATCATTACTGATGAGGCCCACCAACGTTGTGTCATCAGCAAATGTGATATTGTGGTTTGTATTGTACCTGGCTGTACAATCGTGTGTTAACAGGGTGAACAGCAAGGGACTTAGTACACATCCTTGTGGGACTCCAATGTTAAGAGTGATGCTATCCAAGGAGTTATTCCTTGTGCACACTTTCTGAGGTCTGTCTGTGATAAAGTCAAGAATCCATTTACAAAGTGGAGTGATGACACTTAGTTGGAGTAGCTTTATTACCATGTGAAGAGGGATGACTGTGTTAAATGCAGAGCTGATGTTGATAAATAATACCCTCAAGTGGGTGTTTTTATCTCAAGGTGTTCCAGTGATAGGTGGAGTGCTAGAGAGATGGCATCTGCCATAGAGTGGTTTGCTCTGTAAGCAAACTGCAGAAGGTCAAGATCAGCAGGCAGCCCTGATGTCATGTCTTCCTTAACCATCCTATCACAGCACTTGGAGGTGAGCAGTACACGGCAGTAGTAATTTAGGCAAGATGGTGGAGACTTTTTTGGTAATGGAAAAACTGTCATGTCCTTGAAGCATTTTGGAGCTGTTTACTGACTAAGAGAGTTATTGAAGATATCCATTAGGACATTTGTTAGTTGGACTGCACAGTCCCTGAGAACTTACCCTGGCCAAGTCAGGCCTGGCTGCTTTTCTCTTGTTAACACTGCGCAGGGTCTTATGGACATCAGCTGGGTTAAGAGTGAGCATCTTCTCGTTATGGCAGATGGGAATTTTCTTTGTTCTGTTCCCTTCCTCAAATCTGCTGAAGTAGATATTCAGCTTATTTAGGAATTCCATGCTGTCATCACATTGCGAAGTTAGGGGTCTGTAGTCAGTTATGGCCTGGATACCTTGGCATGGGTGCTGGGTGTCTTTCTGGTCAGAGAAGTAGCTCTACTTTTACTGCCATAGGCGCATTTTGCTTCCCTCACTCCCTTGTTCAGATTTGCTCTGGCTGTTCTGAGGGCTTCCCTGTCTCCAAATATGAAGGCTGTGTTCCTTGCTTTCAGTAGTTCATACACCTCTCTCATCGACCTGGGTTTCTGTTTGGCTTGTATAATGATGATTTTGGTGACTGTCACATCATCCACACATTTCAAGATGTTGCCCATCACCACCTCAGTGTACTCCTCCAGGTTGATACACTGGCTCTCAGTAGCCTTCTCCTTGAAAATGTTTTAGTCTGTGCTCTCAAAACAGTCCTGTAATGCTGAGACTGCACCCTCGGGCCATTTTCTTTTTTGTTTCACTGTCAGTCTCCTTCCAGTTAGCAATGGTTTATATACTGGTAGTAACAATATGGAAAGGTGGTCAGAGTTTCCCAGGGGTGGGTGAGACACTGCCTTAAATGTCAGCTTAACATTGCTGTATACCTTGTCTGGTGTTCTCTCCCCCTTGTTGCAAAGTTCACATATTGGAAATAGTGGGGCAGAACTCTTTTCGAGCTGGCCTGATTAAAGTCACCTGCCACTATTTGAACACAGTCTGGATTCTGGTTTTGCAGTTCATTTATTGCCTGGTATAATGTGGTCATTGCCTCATTTCAATTAGCACTGAGAGGACTGTAGACAGCTGTGATACAGATGGTGTAAAATTCCCTGGGTAGATAAAAGGGTCTGCATTTCAGTGACAAAAACTGTTTAATATCTGAACAGTGCAAGGATACTATCTCACAACTGGTACACCAGTTGTTATTGATGTATATGCAGACACCTCCCACTCTGGACTTACCACTGAAAGACTGTATTCTGTCTGCTCTAAAACGTGATAGCCCTTCCACATGGACTGTACTGTCATGAATGTTAGAGTTTAGCCAAGTTTCAGTAAAAATAAGCACACAGCATTTCCTCACCTTCTTCTGAGTAGATAATTCCAGCCTTATATAGTCCATGTTGCTTTCCAGTGATCAAACATTTGTCAGCAGGATATATGGGAATGCAGGCCTGTAGGGATTTGCTTTTAGCCTTGCAGTGATTCCAGCTCTAGACCCTCATTTGCATGTTCTCTCACACCTCTTGCATTTCTTTCTTTTACCATGACCCAAAAAATGTTGGTTCTGTACATACCAGGCATTTTGTTACATGTTGGAGTAAGATTCCAAGATCCTGTAGGTAGAGAAGGGCTGTAGGCCTCACAGGCCCCACAGACAGCAGCTCATCAAGTCTGTTACACAGCATTCCTGAGGGTTGAATTTCCAGAATAGTTTCTGTACTACAAATTAACTGTTACCAATCTTCCCTGATTTTTTTTTCTCATAATTTAGACATGGAATAGGACAAACAGTGTTCTTGCAGAGCCGAAGTAGCCACTGCCACATAGGGCTCCACCTTTATTTTTTTTAACCTGACAACATTATCAAATTGACAAAAAACAGGACACCTTGACTCACTTGAAACATCTCCGTAATTGTGTAAAAAAATGGTGCGTAAAGACAAAAAAGCCCACTACATAAAACTGCAGTCTAGCCATAAACAAAACCCCAAAAAAGTCTGAAACACCACCTCGTCTCTCCTGAACCCAGACACAAAAAACAATCCTTGTCTTCACCCTGACAAACTAGCACATGAAACTGCCTCCCTCTTTAACTCTTTCTCTATAAGTTCAATAGCCAACATTACTGCTACCATCTGTCATAGCAAGAACAACAAAAATGACACTACTTCACCAAAAATCTCCTCCACCTTCCCCACCTCCTTAAATCCAAGATCATGCTTTTCACCCCCCAAAAGACTACCCTGTTGGGCAAAGCCATGTTTAATATCTACTGCCAAACTAAAGTCCTAATTTAAATGATCAGCCAAACAAAACGTCTGGCAGTAATCATAGATGAACAACTAAAATTTGATTTCACCTGCAACAACACATCAAAAAAACTAATCAAAACTTGGAATGCTCTATAGGCACAACCAATTTCATAGCCTCTCTTCCAAACAAACACTTGCCTCTACTTACCTACTTCCTTCCCTAACATATGCTGCCCCTCTACTCACTAACCTACAAACTGCTCTAAAAGCCAAGCTTGAAACTTGTAGTAATATAATTGAAAAATTCTCAAAAAATTCCAAAAACTCCCCTCACTGTACTGTTCTTCTCTCCCTAAAATGGCTCGAACTTCCAAACTACCTTAACTATCTGCAACTTATTACTGCTCACACACTTATCTATAAATCTTCTGACTTTCCTGCCCTTAGTTCTATGTTCACCTTTTACCTCCCAAATAGGTCCCTTAGATTGGAAGATCAGCAACTTCTTCTGGTTCACAAACCTAACCTGCCACCAGGGAAATATCTTTTCTCCTACTCTTTATCCAAAAACTAGAATGCTCTCCTAATAGCCATCAGAACAATCCAAAATCCTGCCCACTTCAAAACTTCTCTCCACATTTACCTAAGTTCTACCTGTAACTGTTCCTGTTCTTGGCCCCCTTGAAAATCTCAAACAACGCACTCTTCCCTACTTTCTATACTGTGTTTCTTCTATGAATTCTCTATGCAACACCACTATACCACTAACTGTACCTTCAATCTCAGTAGTCCAATTATTGTTGAAAAAAGAGTGCTATAATATGTTTGCATATAACTGTATATATCATTTTATTTGTACTGAATGTTATTAGCACATTGTCTAGCAATGCTATATTACCTATGTGCATAATTTTATGTTGAATATACTGCTTATTGCACTGAGGAGCTTTTCTCCCAGGCCTCCAATGAAAACAGGTTCAACACAGCCAAGTGGACTTTCCTGGTTAACAAACTGCAAATAAATAAATAAATAAAGGCTCCTGAGGAAGGGACTCACTAAGAAGTGAAAATAAAAATGTCTTAGCTAAGGAATTTGGCTTAAACATAATGATTTTTACTAGGTATAATGAATAAAAATTTTATTTTTTGAAAATAATCCTTTCAAGTTGGTGGTGATGGACGCATCTTTTCCAGACAATATTCAAAATCACTTTGAGCACAACAATGCAATGACACCATTTACTTTGTATTTGCAATACAGAAATCTACGAAGACTTTTGGAGTTGTAATTTAGTGCTTAGCACCTGATAAGCACCACAGAAGACAGCATTAGAACACGTAATGTCACTTTGGTTATGATGGTTAATTTGTGAATGAGGCCTATCTGAGAATATCCATGTATGTCAGTGAACAGCCATTGCATTCACTAGTTTATTACAGTAACAAAATTCAGTAGTGGTGGGCTTCTATGGGATGCTGCAAATCTATGCATTCTGACTTAATTTAGTACATTCAAGACTAATGCCACACTGCAGATCTTTATATTTTCAACATTGGACATAACAATGTATACCAATCAATTCAGCTATCATAGTGCAGGTATGACTTGGAAGTACTGGCTGCTAACTTTAGACATATGAGCAGTCTTTAGAATATGATGCACCTATGATGCATTTGATAGGCACTAAAGGAAAATAACAGATGTTGTGAATCCTGATGTTATGGGTATGAGTGTCAGCCAAGAAGGGTCATGTTTTAGGCAGCCATCAAGGGAGGGTCAAGTACTTTCCATCTGTGGCAGTACTGCCCCTGTCAATGCTCAGTATACATGGAAACGGGCATGCAATGTTAAGTCCATGCTGGTCAGCCTTTAATTCTTTGGGACACTTTTACAGCAAGCATCCTTGCCTACTTTGCCCAAGGCATCATTTCTCTATCATCACTACAAACATTATACCTCACTATCTGCTCCCAAGTACTTCTGCTCCACCTCTGCACCAGGCCCTTTATTACTTCCTCCCCTTCCTGGCTTCTCCATTGCTGGGACTATTATCTGGACGTCAGTCATCTGGGTCACAGTTAGAACTCTGCTACTTTGTGCTATGGAGCCAAGTTTGCCACTGAATGAAGAAGAGAATATTCAGAGAAATGGTAGTCCAGACTTATTATATGGAAGTCAGGATTGTCTGCTGTTTGAATTTAGCCAATCAGGTCCTGCGATTTGGATGCAGAAGCCAGTGCATTTCTTTGTGCCGGTCCCAAAGCCTGCATAAATGGGGAGGGTTGCGTCAGAAAGGGCATCCGGTGTAAAACTTCGCCAAATAATTCATGCGGAAACCAGTAAATATTTACATACCGGATCGGTCGAGGCCCGGATTAACAACAACCGCCACCAGTACTGTTAGCCAACAGGGTGCTGGTGGAAATTGGGCTACTGTTGGCCGAAAGAGGAGAAGAGGCAGAAGGCATGCCGAAGGCAGGAAGAGAGGAGAAAGGCTAGGAATGTGGTAGTGAGGGTCGGAACTTTGAATGTTGGCAGTATGACTGGTATAGGGGGAGAGAGATAGCCGATATGATGGACAGAAGGAAGGTTGGTATATTGTGTGTGCAAGAGACCAGATGGAAGGGGAGTAAGGCTAGATGTATTGGAGGTGGGTTCAAATTATTTTATCATGGTGCGGATGGGAGGAGAAATGGTGTAGGAGTTATCCTAAAGGAACATTATGCTAAAAGTGTTTGGGAGGTGAAAAGAATATTGGATAAAGTGATGTTTATGAAGCTGGAAATTGATGGTGTAATGATGAATGTTGTTAGTGCATATACTCCACAAGTTGGGTGTGCGATGGATGAGAACAAAAAGTTTTGGAGTGAGTTGGATGAAGTGGTGATGACTGTACCCAAGGGTGAGAAAGTTGTGATTGGAGCAGATTTCAATGGGCATGTTGGTGAGGAAGTGATGGGTAGGTATGGTGTTAAACAACGGAATCCAGAAGGTCAGATGGTGGTGTATTTTGCAAAAAGGATGTTCATGGCTGTGATGAATATGTATTTTAATAAGAGAGAGGAGCTTAGGGTGACATACAAGAGTGGAAGAAGATGCACACAGGTGGATTATATCTTATGTAGGAGGGCCAGTTTGAAGGAGATTGGAGACTGTAAAGTGGTGACCGGGGAAAGTATAGTTAGGCAGCATAAGATGGTGGTTTGTAGGATGACGTTGGTGATCAAGAAGAAGAGGAGGAGTATGAGGGCAGCACCAAGGAACAAATGGTGGAAATTGAAAAAGGGTAATTGTGAGGTGATGTTCAGGGATGAGTTAAGACAGGCACTGGGTGGCAGTGAAGAGTTACCAAATAGCTGGGTAACTACAGCAAAGCTAGTAAGGGAGAAGGCTAGAAAGGTGCTTGGTATGACATCTGGACAGAGAAAGGACGACAAGGACACATGGTGGTGGAATGAGGAAGCACAGGAGAGTATACAGAGAAAGAGGTTGGCAAAGAAGAAGTGGGATTGTCAGAGAGATGAAGAAAGTAGACAGAAGTATAAGGAGATGAGGTGCATGGCAAAGATAGAGGTGGCGAAGGCTAAGGATAAGGCATATGAAGAGTTGTATGAAAGGTTGGACACTAAGGAGGGAGAAAAGGACCTGTACCCATTGGCTAGACAGAGGGACTGAGCTAGGAAAGATGTGCAGCAGGTAAAGGTGATAAAGGATAATGAGGGAAACATACTCACAAGCGAGGAGAGTGTGTTGAGGAGATGGAAAGTGTACTTTGAGGGGTTGATGAATGAAGAGAATGAGAGGGAGAGAAGGTTGGATGATGTGGGGATAGTGAATCATGAAGTGCAATGGATTAGCAAGAAGGAAGTAAGGATAGCTATGAAGAGGATGAAGAATTGAAAGGCTGTTGGTCCAGATGACATACCTGTGTAAGCATGGAGGTGTTTAGGTGAAATGTCAGTGGAGTTTTTAACCAGATTGTTTAATGAAATCCTGGAAAGTGAGAGGATGCCTGAGGAATGGAGAAAAAGTGTTTTGGTACCGATTTTTAAGAATAAGGGTGATGTGCAGAGCTGTAGTAACTACAGAGGGATTAAATTGATCAGTCACAGCATGAAGTTATGGGAAAGAGTAGTGGAAGCTAGGTTAAGAAGGGACGTGATGATTAGTGATCAGCAGTATGGTTTCATGTCGGGAAAGAGCACTACAGATTTGATGTTTGCTCTGAGAGTGCTGATGGAGAAGTACAGAGAAGGTCAGATGGTGTTGCATTGTGTTTTTGTAGACTTAGAGAAAGCATATGATAGGGTGCTTAGAGAGGAGTTGTGGTATTGTATGAGGAAGTCGAGAGTGTCAGAGAAGTATGTAAGAGTGGTACAGGATATGTACGCGGGCAGTGTGACAGCGGTGAGGTCTGCGGTGGGAGTGACGGATGCATTTAAGGTGGAGGTGGGATTACATCAAGGATCAGCTCTGAGCCCTTTCTTATTTGCAATGGTGATGGACAGGTTGACAGACGAGATCAGACAGGCGTCCCCGTGGACTACGATGTTTGCCGATGACATTGTGATCTGTAGTGAGAGTAGGAAACAGGTGGAAGAGACCCTGGAGAGATGGAGATATGCTCTAGAGAGAAGAGGAATGAAGGTCAGCAGGACTAAGACAGAATATATGTGTGTGAATGAGAGGGAGGATAGAGGAATGGTGAGGATGCAAGGAGTAGAGGTGGCGAAGGTGGATGAGTTTAAATACTTGGGATCAATACTTCAGAGTAATGGTGAGTGTGGAAGAGAGGTGAAGAAGAGAGTACAGGCAGGATGGAGTGGGTGAAGAAGAGTGTCAGGAGTTATTTGTGACAGACGAGTACCAGTAAGAGTGAAAGGGAAGGTCTACAAGAGGGTAGTGAGACCAGCTATGTTATATGAGTTGGAGACAGTGGCATTGACAAAAAGGCAGGAGTCAGAGCTTGACATGGCAGAGTTGAAGATATTAAGATTTGCACTGGGTGTGACGAGGATGGACAGGATTAGGAATAAGTATATTAGAGGGTCAGCCCAGGTTGTAAGGTTTGGAGACAAAGCCAGAGAGGCAAGATTACGTTGGTTTGGACATGTGCTGAGGAGGGATGCTGAGTATATTGGGAAAAAGATGCTAAGCATGAAGCTACCAGATAACAGGAAAAGAGGAAGGCCTAAGATAAGGTTTATGGATGTGGTGTGAGAGGACATGCAGGTGGTTGGTGTGGCAGAGCAAGATGCAGAGGTCAGAAAGAAATGGAAAAAGATGATCCGCTGTGGCATCCCCTAATGGGAACAGCCAAAAGAAGATGATGAGGTCCTGAGATTTCATATGGTTACTATTTGGGTATCCTGGTTCAGCTTTGTAACATAATAGCAATGTTTACATACAAATATAGAATAACTTCTTTTTTGTTTTGTTAATGACATAGCTGAAACAGGCCACTGCCAGGGCTTTAGAAAGCCATGACAGAATAATGCCCAACAGGCATTATTTCCCCGGTAAGACACCACCTGAATGTCATTATTTCGCTTAGATATTGGGCAAGCTGTCAAATTGTTTTGTATTTATTTGTTTACTTATTATTGCATAATTTATTTATATTTTTGATGCAAAATATTTATGTCACCCAATGTTTCAAACTTCCTGTAGCATATGTAATTGTCCTTGTTGAAGGATTTTACATCTGAATTATACATTTTAATGTTTACACCAACATGAACACACACCCACACATACACACATGCATGCCCAGCAGTTACAGTCACTTTGTTGAGTTAATACACATAAATGTCTCATTGTCAGCAAATAAATGACAAAAGAAAAAGTAAGAGAATACAAGGCATTATGAGCCTCCATGTCTGTTTACTGACTATGACTTTCTTACATCGTGTGGCTCTGTCACTTATAGAAAGATGAATTGCTGTAAATCACTGAGGATTAAAGTCAGTCAATAATGCCAGACTTTAGAGTTTCATAGTTGTTGGTCTTAAATTAATACATACAGATGGACGTCCTGTTGCAGTCAGAAGACATTACGATGTGCCGTCTCTTTCTCTCCTCTCTCTCTCTCTCTCTCTCTCACACACACACACACACACACACACACACACACACACACACACACACACACCCTATTACTTTACTTAATTAATTAATTCACTAATTAATTAATTAATTAATTAATTAATTTTAATGTTACTCTCCCTAAACAGCAAATCTCTGTTTAGTGCGTGCACAAAAAGGTGTCCATTTGCTTTTCTTCTGTCTGAGCTTCACAGCTTAATATGCTATCATCAAGTGATGGACTTTGCTTTTTACCAGACATTATCTGTACTTTACCACCTTTCTGCAGAATGTTCATTCTCCAGTCAGGGTGAAGATGTACATATTGCCCATTCTCTAAATACTTTTAAAACACAGGACAAAATACTTGACTGCAAAAACAGTGTTATGAATGTTTGCTCAATAAAGTTTAAAAATATCAGGCATCTGACAAATAGAAATTAAGAGAAAAGGTATTTTCCTTTCATGCAAAATAGTAGGCTACTCAAGGTTTATTAGTGATTACATGTTTCCTATTATGGTGCAATTTTTTTCATGTTTTGGCCTTCATGTGGTTTTAATTGAGCTGTTAATAATTTTTGGCAGCAAAACTGCTTTATTTTCCTCATGAAAATTATTGCTTAACTCTTTTAACAATGGTATTATTACAAATATTGTTGCATTCTAGATAAACTATATTTGACTAATTCTTAGTTCAGAATGCCTGAAGCACTGTTGCATTTTGATTCTTTCACTCTAAAACATTTCCTTGCAATATTAGTTCTCAAATTTTCAATCATTCAGTCCCCATTTACCCAATTAATCCATCTCAGAGCCACAGGGGATCCCAGCCACTATCTCAGCACTCAGTTGAGGCAAAGCAGAGAATTTAATCCTGGACAGAGCACCAGTCTATTGCAGAATTCAAACATATGTCCAAATACAGCATGTATAATAGCAGGATATTTGGAAGACTTCCAATTGAAGAAAATAATTAGCCAGCAACTGTATACGGTAACAAATATAAAAATATATTTATTAAATTACATAAAAAAGAACAAAAAAGAACAGACCGATTTCGGCTAGAATATTTTCATAGCCTTCATCAGTTTTGAAGGCTAGGAAAATATTCTAACCGAAACCAGTTCTGCTTTTTAGAGCCATGCATTCACCTATGCGCAGGAACCTCTTTTGAAGTGGCAGACTTCCAATTCACCTATAGCAGTGATTGTGAAATGAAATATCCAACCTTCCTTGGGGGGTCAAGGCCTGTTTTATAGGAATCACAATTAAGTTGCAAAATTTTGTGCACTTAAATTTTTATATAGTTCTACTTTTTAGGGGAGGACTCAAGATAAATATAATTTTTTGAGCTGTTGAAATGCTCAAGAAATTATCTCATGCTTAAGTGGAACTCATTTTGGCAATGTCTGAGAAAATATGGCCTATAGCCTGCTTTCAGATATTGGAGAAAACTGGATCATGATAAAAAAAGTTCATGTCCTCAAAGAGAACACAAAAATGTGACATAAACTATCAGTCATGCTCAGATGTGAACTAAAACATACACTGTGAGGCAATGATTCCATGTTCTATTATGGAGCAAATTTCAAGAGGTGGATTTACTCAACTAGTTTGTCTCCCTTGCCAGTTTTTCAAAGGACTGCCTCACTCTCACTCTCACTCCAGACCCTAATAAATTCAGTAGGAGCAAGAAGCATTACAAACATCAGTGCAGACTGAATGATAGGTTAACTGAAGTAATACAGGGCAAAGGGAATGAGAGAATACTAGAAATGAGACGCAGATAGCTATTGTTGCTCCATCTATAGGCTTTTGTAAAGCACACTTAGATTTTTCTTAGTCTAATCAAAATTTATTACATTTAGTTTGCTATGGTTTAATGGAGCATCATTACCTGTTATCAGCTCATTGTTAATTAATTATGGCTTCTTAAAGGACAACCAGTATATCAATCTAATCTTTATCTTACATGCATAGTTCATAGGTTCATAGGTGTGTACTAGGCTAATGACCCTGGAGCCTTTACAAGCCTAGCCCATAGAAGTGCCCTGGCATCGTGCCACCCAACATTAGTTCCCAGTGCCTCTATCAAGCAGACCCACTGGAGTGATCCCCGGGGTGAACTTTCTATTTCCCATCCACTCATTAAGATTTCTCTTGAAGAGGGACAGCGAGATGCTCTGCTTGACATGTATGGGAAGTCTATTCCAGGGCATGGGCAGTCTCTGGGTGAGGAACCTGTCCCCCCAGCATGTTTTGCTGATTGTGGTAATGAGGTTGAGGTCTTTGGAGTGTGTGGTGCAGAGGGTTTGGGATTTCTATAGATGTAGCATTTCTATCAGAGCTAGGTCAGACATGGCTTTGTAAGTCAAGCAGTGATCACCTTTAATTAGGCAATATGAGATGGAGAATAGTTGGAGTGTTTTGAGTCTGCCCATCTAGGACATGTATTTAATGCCTAGGATCCTCTTTGTGAGATACTTCTGTAGCCTGTCCAACTGTTGCAGGTGTGTACAACATCTAAAACATTTTCATTTTGGCTGGATTTAAAATAAATGACATGATATGCTTCATGAATGTGTTTACATACAAGTATTTCCTCAGATTATTGGTGTTACAGGTTTTCAGGAAATACTTGATACTTTTATACAGTTCATCAGAAACAACAGGGTGAGAATTATACCTGGTATACAGGAAAAGTAGATGGAAGTCCCTGTAAGATCTACAGATACCTGAGTAATAGGAAAATAGTATAGATTATTAATTGTGCACTACAAGATATGTAATGCAGAGTGAGTAGGGCAAAGGCAACACTACCTGCATTAATGCCTGAGCTCAGTCCATGAAGTCCAGTCCTACACTTTATAGATAATGGTACCTCTTTGCCATAATACAGTTAGAATTTGTTACCAGCTCCAACAGGCATCAAACTGCAGGCTGGAAACTGAATTTACAATTCCCCAGGATTACAGGAACAGTATGCAGAAGGAGAAACATGTGGCTAGACTGGTATGCAACAGACAGAGGTTCAAAACTGCTGCCATACTGGACAGGATAAACTGTCCAAAAGTATACTAGGTGTGCTGTTGCTTGACTTATTCAGTCAAAAAGGTGGTAAAGAACATAGTTTTAAGCCTACTGTCAGCAAAGAAAAGAAACATAAATTGTGGATCTTGGGCATGAAAAGGTGATGGGACAGCAGAAACAAACAGATTTTAAAAACAGTGCTCCTTCAACACTGAATTCTATTCTGGCACCTTGTATACAAGAGTAGCATCTGTAATACATGGTGGAGAAGATAACTGCCCATGCAAATGTAGCCAAATAAGTGGACTTGTCTCACCACTCCCATCTATATTTCTTCTCATAATAATAGGCGGACTTGTTGTCTCACCACTCCCATCTATATTCTTCTCATAACAATAGGCGGACTGTTGTCTCACCACTGCCCATCTATATATCTCCACATAACATGGCATGGCCTCAGTTACAAAGCCCCAATCTCCAGTACAAAAGCACAGAGTAGTAAGGGCAGTGGATGCAAATCTGCTTCTGTGTGTCATGCAACAAATTCACTCACAGCATATAGTCTTTCAGGCACCCAAGATGCTTACACAGACGCACATTTCCAACCCTATGTATGTATACACACACACACACACACACACACACACACACACACACACACACACACACACACACACACACACACATATTGCACAAATGATCATGTGGTCATGTGCTGTACACTGTCAGCCAGCCACAAACTGCAATGACACCAGCCTTGTGATTGTGTTTTTACAGGTCATAGGTTACCACTCTTCAGTGCCTCCTACATACTACCATCCACTTCCCACTTGTCCATTCTGCTGATACCTAATGCATCACAGCATGCCTAGTCTAGCTAAAACACAGGTTCATTTTATGCATCAAACATGTACTGGATGACAAGATGAGACCTTACTGGCACAAAACATAGATTCTGCCTATGAATCTGACTGCCTTTCCTTCTTAAACCATATTAAGTATTTTAATAGCATTGTGTTGTTCTTTTCCCATCCTGGAAATGTACACATTTTACTACTATTTTCTGCCTTCCGAGTGCTCCGCAGTACCCTCTTCAATCATCTTTATCTATTTTATTTAGTTATTTTTATGTGTTTACACATTTATGTATGTATTGCAATGATTGATTTCTATGCCTATTGAGCTGACCCTCTTCCTAATATTCCTCTTGTTTTTCTTGTCCAGTGTAAACCTTGGTACATTGACATCCAAGTAATGGATCTCTGCTTATCGTGCTTATGTTACATTCAGAAATATCCAGGTAATGTGCCTTTATTAATGTTATCACTTCATGGTGTGGTGCACAAACTAAATGCACTGATGGTCACTGACCCCCATTTTTAAATAGCCTTCCCACTTGTTTTCAATTCCTGTGACCTTTTTAGGCAGATTGTTTTTTTTTTCTTTATGACTTAATTATTATTGTACATGTTCTACCATGCTTTACATACTTTGCCATGTCTTCTTTTAAGAATTCTTACTGAATAACTGAACCACTGTTCCTGTAATGGACAGATCATAAAAGTTTCAAATGTAATGGGTGCTTTTATTGATCCAGATATTTGTGCAGAAACTTAGTTTATTGCTATCAACAACTCAGTAAGTAGCTCATTTTAACAAAAGTCAAGACCTACATATAGATGGCTGTACTTACATCCATGAAGCATTCCCTTAATGCAAAAAAGCCTACAAGAAAAAGGATATAAATCTTCCTATATATTATCACCTCAGCACAACAGAAATCATGGAGTAATGGTACTAGGTGTTTGCGTAAACATGTTTGGATCTGATCACCCTATGGTTAACAAAGCTGTGTCCTTCAGATGAGACGTTAATCGTCCTTCAGATGAGATGTTAAACCAAGACTCCATCTCCCTGAGTTAGTGGTAGCTTAAGTGGATGTAAACAATCTCATGGCTCCTATCAAAACGTATTGGGGAAGATCCTCAGTACCCTGGCCAAATTTCCTCAAGATAGTAAAAATGCCACCTTGGGTCTCCCCTGAAAAGACACTACTAGCTTAATGGTACTAACCAGGTCAGCAAAGGATAAAATAAAATAAATAAGTAGATTTCTCAAAATCTAAAAGTTCTAATGATTTTCTAAATATTTTATTCACATGGTCCTCTTTCAAAAGGGGAAATATTATCTTCCTTTAATTTGTACAAACAGATGGCCAAACATGGATTTTCTGATAATAATATTATTGCTTAAAGTATTGTCTGTAGTTTTGGACATTCTGTTTGACCTAATTGTTCAAGGAACAGGAAAGTAGAAGTTAATCATAAAAACTCAAATTCTAACTAGGTAAGGTGGACTGGGTTAAAATGCAGTCCTCTTCTGGTGTTGGCAGACTAACCATTGAGCAGGTCACTGACAATTTTAACCTAAGCACATATTTTCAGCAATTGAGAAAGATACTGGCAATAGACAGAAACAGATTAATTAATCAGATCAGTTAATACGACTCCAGTCAGGTGATTCCTTTCTTTTTTCAAAGGTGGGTGGGGGTTTTGGATGTACTGCAGCATGCGATGAAGCTGTAATGAAGTTCCTAAGGTAGGGCATAGCAGATTTATAACTCCTCACATATATTTCCAAGAATTATGTGGTAAGTAAACCCTATAAAAGCAAAAGTCTTTCAGTGACAAATTTGCCTGGTGGTGTTGCAATGAAAAAAAAAAAATATATATATATATTTTTTTTTTCATGCTTACATATAGCAGATGAGTAATGTTAACTTGCACTCACAAATCAGACTTGTTTGCCTTGACAAAAAAATATTAGGGCACATTTGAATCAATATATTATAGGTCATTTCCATCTTCATCCCTGTTTAACATTCATGTAGTTAACTGACTGTTGAGTAGTAAGTAAACAAATGATGTTACTATTTCTATCAGCAGACTAATTCCATTACAGGTGACAGATAAAGCGAAAGCATTTTCTTCCTTAGGCTTTTACAAAATTATCATAGTTTCATAGTTTCATAGTCTGGTACTAGGCTATCTGCCCTGGGGCATTTATAAGCCTAGCCATAGTGATGTGGCTTTTGCCACCCCATGTAATGGTACAAAAGTGAACAGAATAGATTTAGAATACTGTGCCTCTGTCTAGTAGTGACACAGTGAAGACCCCCTTACATAATAGAATTAGTTTACTGTGCCTCTGTCTAGTAGTGACACAGAGATGACCCCTGGGATAAACCTACGATCTCCCATCCACTCGTCAAGATTTCTCTTGAAGAGAGTCAATGAGGGGCTCTGCCTAACATAAACTGGGATTCTGTTCCAGAGTATGGGAAGCCTCTGAGTTATGAATCTGTCCCTCCAGCATGTCCTATTCATATTTGTGCTGAGGTTCAAATCTTTAGCTCTTGTGGTTCTGATGGATTTGGATTTTTTGAGGTGGAGCATGTCCATCAATTCCTGGTTGGACATGGCCTTGTACGTCAGGCACAGATCACCTCTGAGTAGGCGGTATGCTACTGAATAGAGCTGGAGTTTCTTTAGTCTGGCAGCATATGACATATGTTTGAGACCCTTGATCCTCTTGGTGAGGTACTTTTGGGGTCTCTCTAGCTGTTGCAAGTGCCGGGTGAGGTACATACCAAATGGGGTATTGTACTCAATCATGGGCCTGATAAGGGAGGAGTACAGGGGCACAATGACCTCCTTTGATCTGGATGTGAATCCCTTCATGATAAGGTGGGCAAGGTAGAAAGTCTTTCTAACCACTTTGGCAACGTGGGTGTCAAATGAGAGGTCACTATTGACTCGGGTCCCCAGGTCTCTGATTACTTTTTCTGTACTCAGTGGGTTATCGGCTATGTGATAATTTGTGGGCACTTTGTTTTTCCCAAAGGGGATGACTATACATTTTTTGGCATTTAGTTTAAGGCCATGACTCCGGCACCAGTTGTCCGTTTCAGTGAGGCCTTTCTGTAGGATGTATGTCAGCTGGTGTATCGACTATGGCGCCTAGTTTGCAGTCATCTGCGAACTTTGTCAGCCACAACCCTTCCATGTTTGCTTTCACATCTGAAAAATAAATGCCAAACAAGAGGGGTCCCAGGACAGAGCCCTGTGGGACACCACTTGTCACTGGCTTTGAGTCTGACATGGCTCCAGCGATTTTGACTTTATGGGTTCTATCCTTTAGCCAGTTTGCCACCCATCTTGTGACATATGGATTTACATTTAAGCTGTTGAGCTTGTCTATGATGCAAGAGTGGGGTATTGTGTCGAAAGCTTTAGCCAAGTCCAGGTAGGCTGTATGGACTGCTTTGCCCTCGTCAATGGCTCTAGTGACTGTTTTAAAAAAGTCAACCAGGTTTAAAAGGCAGGATCTGCCTTTTACAAAGCCGAACTGGGTGGGATCAAGTGTCTGTAAGTCCCCAATGTCTCTGTTTATTAGTTCCATAATGATTCTTTCCATAGCTTTGCAGACCAGGCTGGTTAAGCTTATGGGGCGGTAGTTACCAGGGTCAGTAGAGGTGCCTCCTTTGTGGAGTGGAACTCCTGTTGCTGTACGCCAGTTTTCAGGTACATATCCTGTAGTAAGGCTAAGGTTAAATAGCATTTTTATGTGCGGGTTTAGCTCCTCTTGGAGTTTACGTAGCACGCAACCCGGGATACCATCGGGTCCCATTGATGCTGTGTTTTTAGCTTTGCTGAGGGCGGTTCTCACCTGGACATCTGAGATGACAGGGAGGTTACTGTCAGCTGGGATAAGTATTTCTTCTTTTGGGGATGAGGGAGGGGAGAAATTTGCACTGAACCTGTCTGCCAGAATGTTGGCAATATCTGTGGGTTCAGTGTATTTTTTGTCATTGTGAACTAACTCTGAACATATCTGAGGGTTTCCACCCAGGTTTCTAACATAGCTGAAGAAGGCCTTGTGGTTATCTTTAGTGTCCATAGTGAGTTTTCTCTCAAAGTTGGCCTTGGATGTTTTTATGAGAGAAAGTAGCTTTCTACTAGTGCTGATCAGAGATGCCTTCTCTTTATGGGATTTTGCTCTGTTGTGCAGTAGCTTCCTTCTTTTGTTATACAATTTGTTTATGGCTGGGGTCCACCAGACAGGACGCCTGCCCTTGATGGAGAGGGTCTTGGTTTGATTTGGGATTGCATGATCCATGCATTCTTGGAGATGTCCGTAGAAAGCATTTGTGAAGAATTCTGCATTGTGGGATGTGGTTTCCACTGTTCCAGTGGGCTTAAAGGATACCATCTCAGTTTTAAGAAGTGTATCTCCAACTACTCTTCTTGTTTGGACTTTTTACCAAATGGGAAGAAAAAGAGAGTCCTTTCTTTAAATTGTTTTTGCTATAATGACCTTCTGTTGGTCTTAGTGCACAGATCTTTTGGTACCTGGAGATCTAAATTTCTTGTTTGTTTTCCTCATTGTAAGTAAACAAATCAACACAAGAACCGTGAAAGTATAGTTTATAACTGACCTGGCCAGTAAAGACCAAACACCTATAACTGGGGACTTTGGTACAGCAAACGGTTTCTCTTGTTGTATTCTTTAAATGTATATCAAGAACTTCAGGGTTGTCAAACATTATTGACAGAAACCATGAAGGGTTTAAAATGAGAAACTAATAAACTAATATGAAGCTTATAAACAAATGCAGGGGAAGCTTTTTAAAGCATTAGAGCAGGAAGTCGTTTAACCACAAAGTCAGGATTTCCATTTGGAACCATATGCCAAAATTGCTAGGCAAAGCTCAAACTGCATCAGGAAGTAATTAATAATAAATCATCAATTCAATAGAAAAAATAAATTGCAAATTTCAAGCCAGGACTCATATTACCAAATTAAAATCCATAACAGAGGAATACTGTTGGAAAATAAATGTAATTTGTGAACTCCAGAGTGTTTTTGCATTTCTTGTTGACATAAACTCAAACAGCTGCAATTCAACATGTCAGACCCATTAAAAAGGCTAATTGATGTAGGTGGATGAAAATAAGATATATCGCACACAAGGCATTGAACTGTTTGTTACAGTTTGTATAAAGCAATAATAAGAGTGCATCAAATGGATTTTACCTTGGCAGTAAAACAGCAATAAAATTAATGACAGTTAAATCAATTAATCCAGAACAAAATATTATTTTGTTACGTAACCATATGTAGCATGTGTTTGTGTGTGTGTGTGTGTGTGTGTGTGTGTGTGTGTGTGTGTGTGTGTGTGTGTGTGTGTATGTGTCTGTGCATGTATATGTATATATATATATATATATATATATATATATATATATATATATATATGTCCTTAATCTCAGACGTGTAACAGTAAGCTCAGCTGCAGAAAGAATATACTTTGCCAATAGTTTTATTCATGCATAAATCATATCACTGCTATGATCATAAAGTGAACATTTAAGACATGTTTTATTAAAACAGTTTTAATGAGTTGTGAATTTGACTTGTTTTTATAATGTTATATAAATCGTTCTCATACTGTTTTATGTAAACCTATAATCAGGTTTATTCACAATGTGCTTGCCTTAGCAGCCTTTTAACAAAAGCAGACTATATTGCATTTTAAATGAATACAATAAACATAAACATGGCAAAATAAGTATGTTTTACATAAAAATGCTTACATATGACTTATTTTTGTTATTCTGTTAACATAAATACTCTTACAGATATGAAGTCTATATTGCTATCATCATTGCTAAACTGCTATGTGAATTTGTTTATGTTACTAGATCAACTATAAAAAAATAATTTGTTAAGGTTTAAAATGTAAAATGTACTTCTGCTACTGCATGTTGTGGGAGACAGAGTAAAGGATATTATATATTATATTATATTATAATATATTTACTGATTGCTGAATGATGCAAAACAAATTCATAAATGAATTATTGGAGTTCCTTACTCTGCCCAATTTGTGTCTTTCGGCTTTTCCCGGTTAGGGGTCACCACAGCGGAACTCTGGTCCGCTAATGATTGGCAGTTAATTTTTACGTACCGGCTTGCCAGGCCTGACACACAACCTTCAACGAAGGTATACCCATTCACGCTTGTCTCCACGCAGAAGACGCTCTAGCTGAGAATCGAACCAGACAGCGTCTTACTGTGAGGCGACAGCGCTACTGCAGCACCACCACCGGTACAATATATAAATTGATTAGAGAGTTATTTCTATAACATGAGGTTACCAAACTGTATTTGGTTATAGAAAATGAAGAAAAATAGTACTTTAGCATTTGCTGATGCTTATATTGTGCAACACACAAACACACACACACACACACACACACACACACACACACACACACACACACACACACACACACACACACACACACACACACACAATGTTTACTATGTTATGTGTAAAGATATTTCTAAATAAAGAAGGTCATAACATGCCCTGAAAATATTTCAGTCCAATAAAGCCAAACCCCACTAGCTATAGATATGCATATTTCGGCCTTGTTATGACCTCATCAGCATAGCATAAGCAGAGTATTTGACTAAGCATAAGAAACACAGAGTTCAGTTCTAGCTTGGCTGGAGTTTTCATTTAGTTTTTTCTGATTGGTTTTTCAGTGAGACCTTCTAACTCTTTGTTTTAGTTTATCTCTTAAAGAAGGGAATCACATGATTAGTTTTTCGTTCTGTCTTTAAAAATGATTTATTATCTGTTCTATACTTCACATCTTCTATTATAAGTGGTTGAAGGATACATTTTCCAGATGGATGTGTAAGTGTCTTATTTTGTATGCTTAAGTTGGAATGTTAGCATGCAGGACTTTCCTTGAGTTATTGAGAACTCCAGAGTGTTTTTTTGCATTTGCGGCAGTTTATAGCAGCATTTTTTTAAATTGTTTGCATGGAAATACATCATTTGTTATGGCTACACAAATCTAAAACTAAAAAAGTATATACATTTAGAAAACTTCCATGGTTATCT
Source organism: Protopterus annectens (assembly GCF_019279795.1). Classification (NCBI taxonomy): domain Eukaryota; kingdom Metazoa; phylum Chordata; order Ceratodontiformes; family Protopteridae; genus Protopterus; species Protopterus annectens. Next base: position 678,014,531 of record NC_056728.1, read on the forward strand.
GAATTTCTGACATAAACCAGAACCCAGCTGAAAAACTCTGGGATTATTTGAAACATGAATTCTGGGCTTAAAGCATAACTGTGCTAAAATGTAGGATCATGGGATCCTCATAAGTACAATGCACAGTGACCATTTACATCTTGCCAATATCTATGTTTAGACAGCACCCCCTTTTATGTGGATGCCTATGGGAGTCAAGCCTGGTGTGAATTCACAAATTTTCCAAATCAATTTAAAATTCTCCAAAATTTTATACAGTTACCATTTTTGTTTTTTTGTGTTTTTTATAGTATGTTATGGAGCAGGTATATACACTGTGCATTGTATTATTTTTCAGTTGAGGTACAAAACTAGTAATAACATGGCTAAGACATATTATTCTTATTACCTTAGCTTATCCTATTTTGTTAACCATGTAGATCCCACTGATGATAAAGTCATATTCAGTTGAGACCTGGAAGGATGTTTTTATAACATTTATGAGTCATTTAGCCAGAACCTTTTCTCTGCTTCTATGAATGCTGAGGTGTATAGCAAGATTTTGCCTAATGAAACAAGGAAATAGAAGTTGTTGGTGAGCAGTATTCTGTGAAAGCAGTGATGCTTTGCAGCCTACATCAGAAACCTAGTCAAAAATGAAAAAGGCAGGTAGTCAGATATATAATATGTTCAAGCTTTTGAACTGAGAAATGCTTGCAAGGACTGAAAAAGTGAGATAAAGTGGGTGGTTACCTGCTACAATATTATTATTTATTGAACTTTTTCTTAAAATTAAACAGTTCTGTGTCTGAAGTTATATGAATGGTGACAAGAGGCAAGTGACGTATGGGTCACTGACTGCAGCAAAGACTGTTATGGATTCAGTAAGAAGCACTACATAGTGTGTAGAGCTGCTCAGAGCCGCACAAACAAGGTAAACACAGTGGCATGCTAATTACAGCATAAGCAGCTGACTTGTATACTAATCATTCAATCCAAGATGGAGGACCTATTCAACAAGCTATAAACAACCATATAGTCTCAGTGCTGGTTTTCCCTGCGAATACCAAAGCCTATTAGAATACAGTCATGGAAAGGACTCTACACAGAAACCATGTTAGGGGCTGCTGTTGCTTTAATTCATGTGTATGTGCAACAGGCTGAAGTCTATGCTGCTGCTGTTGCTAATAGACCAAGGCCAAGAAGGAGAAAAGTCTGCAGAACCCATTTAACGTATCACAAAATATATGACATGGAAATTGCAGAGTGCTACAGGGTGAATAAAGAAACACTACAAGAACTCTGCAACATCTGTCATCCTGAACTCAGAGCCAGGGCAAACCAAGGTATCCCATCCCAGTGGAGACAAAGGTAGGTGCAGCACTTAGAATCTTAGCTATGGGTACCTTTCAGAGACCAACTGGGGGTGTCACAGGCATCAGCATCCAGGATCTTGTATTGATTTGTGAATGCTATGCTCCAACATGCCAGTGACCACATACATTTTCCCTTACTCCTGAGGACAGGGACAGAAATATGCAGGAGTTCTACCCTGTGGCACACTACCCTGAAGTACTGTATGCTATATATGGCACACACATATAGAAATTAAGGCACTACCTGGGGAACAGGGAAGGCTCTACATAAATAGAAAGGGCTTCCATTCTGTTAACTGCCAAGTTTTGTGCAATTCCAAGGGAATCATCTTGAAAGTGTGTTTTGGCAAACAAGGCAGTTACAACAACTCACATATCTGGCAAACGTCCCAACTGTATCAGATGTTCACTAGGAAGGATATCCCACAGGGTCTTTTACTAGGGGATGCAGGTTATGCATTGGAACCATGGCTGATGATGCCCATCAGAAATGCACACACACACACACACACACACACACACACACACACACGCACGCACGCACGCACGCACGCACGCACACACACACACACACACACACACACACACACTGATGAATGCCATAATGAGGTACATGCTCAAATCAGACATATTATATATCATTGATTGGGCTGCTGAAGTCGTTGTTCCAGTCCCTAGATACATCTAGAGGACCCCTCCAGTACAATCCATGGACATGTAGTGAAATATTCACAGTATGTTCCATGCTACACAACATCATCCTGAGAAAACAGCTTCAGCAGGATTAACAAGGGGAAGGAGCACACATCACACCACCAATGGCAACGTCACCACAACCACAAGCAGATGAGGAGTCTGAGTGGGAACCTGTAGCTGCTGTGGGTGTAGGCAGATGTAGGCATGCTGAATATGCCCTCACATTGGCTAAAAACAATGCATAGTACACTCACTCACCACCTAAGGGGGTAAAACCTTCCTCCTGTGCACATGCATACAGTAACACTAATGCCAGGCAACACTTACAACCTTTCCCTACCCTTGTAATGGCTGTGTACTGCAGCATTGGACAGAGTCAGCAATGGACTGAAACTTTTACAACTGCTAGATTTACCAGGTAAGTGCTGAAACTGGAGCGTATTGTATAATAATATAAATGAATGGCATATCTTTATATGTTGTTACTTGGCAGTGTAAGCAAGTAAAAGGTGAGTAATTTGTACATAAATGACCCTTTCATGTGACAGCAGACACTTGTGTGACTAATATATGTCCATTATTAAGTAGTAGGCCTCAGGCATCAAAGATTCACACTGTCATACCTCTCAAAAGTACTAATGGTCACCGAATGTCCTCAGTTTAGCACCATACTTTTGTACTGGAAAATCATTAAATAGGGAAGTTAGAAAGTAATGAGACACATTTCTATTTCAGACTTCACAGCCCTCACAGGATCATTAACAATACTGATGCAAAAAAAGTTTGATGCTATCAACTGTCTAACTTTTTAAGACCGGTATAAGTCAGAGGTACAATTGCCAATTCAACATCACAAAGGCAGATATACTAAATACTATGTCAGCTATACTCCCTGAGCATCAGAAACAAAACGTATGTATCCCTGAATCCAAAAGATAAAAAACAGGAATATGACACAGTTATCATCACTTACACAGGGTGCTGTGGGGGGGCAGGGGCAGAAAGACTAGGCTAACACAAAATGTCAGTGAGTGTGTGTGAGCAAGAAAGAGAAGGAGTCAGACATTCAGATAAAGTAACAAATGGCCAGTGAGACAAAATCAGTTTTATGTTTCACGGCTGAAACATGTAATTGTTTCCTGTGTGTCTGTATGGGTACTCCAGGTGAAATTGATGCATGAGTGTCTGCATGACAAAGCCAAGCTCTGTGCTAACTCTATGGCTTTGTATGTCAGACAGGTGTGAGCCATGCATGGTTGAGGTGGCAGTTCATCATTCTCATACCTGAGCATGAAAACTGGCTCTGCCAGGAGTTGCATGTCCATGCCCACAGTCAGATGCACTGTTTCTACCTGAAGCTGAATGATGTCTGCTGGCTGAGCTCTCTTCATGTGGGCACCCAGGACCATGACCCCATGGTCTGCCATATCTGGGTGTAGACAGTTCAACCACTGAAGGAACAGTTGAAGTACTGCCACTATGGGGGCATGATCAGGCACAGCCACATTGGCTAACTGCAAATGATGTGGCTGATCTATGCCTACAAGAATGCTTCCCCCTCCCAGCAGACATTTAATCACGGATACCACCCATTCTAATGTGTCATTCATCCGCTCCATTGAATCAGCAATGTGGTGGAGGCAGGCACACATGTCAGCCTGTGCCACATCTACAACCCTAAGCATTTCTTTGCATCACCTATGTGAACATGCCTGTACCTCCATGATGGCCCTAAACATACATTGAGTGGCACAGGAAGAGATACCTGGATCAGGTAGAAGATGGCCAGCAGGTCTCCTCTGAGCACCATTAATGACCCTCCTGTGTAGCACTTTGCCAACACTTTGTCTATGGCCAGAGTCAACAGGCACTGAAGCCAGAGAAATCACACTTCCTTGATTGATTGTCTCACCCTCCACCTATCCAGTATCTGAGGGCTCACTGGAATGGGTAGGCATAGGCCTACTGGCTGTATCCGATGGAATTACAGGGGATGGCCGTATGTCAACCTCAGTGTCAGATTTAACCTATGCACCCCCAGACTGTGCTTTTGTTTGGTCACTGTCATCAGCAGAGTCTGTTGATTCTCTCCACTGTCAGGATCACCTGTGATAATAAGCAACAAACACAGGAAAAAAATTAATACCTACATTGCTATAGTCCAATATATGCTAACAAACTAACAGTGGTGCCACATACAGACAGTACAGCAATACACATAAAAGGTCTGACACCAAAATCACAAATTAAATATTTCTTTGAACTGCTCATCATTACTGAAATAAAAATATCAGGCTTACCATTTGTAGATGATAACATGCTCCCTATGCTGGATGGTCCTGGAAGAAGTTAAGCAAAAGGTAAGGACAACATCATTACAATTAACTGTAATACAGGGGGTAAACCTTTTTGCTCATTAAATGTCCATTAACTATACTTTCAAAAAGAACTTGGGTGACAAGTCCAACCTAAGCCTCATGTGTAATCAATCGGAATGTGTTGTTAACTGTAGCATTTTACATTCCTCCCAACCAATTTCTTGTTAAACAGAACTAAAGTATTGATGTAAATATTTTACTATACAAGGTATTTAATAACTGAGATATGTAAGCCAGCATGTAAGCTCCTCCTGGGACATACTTGCTGTCCCTAAAACAGTAGCAGCAATGTCAAGGAAATGCTGTTATATACATTCCTGGGAGCTATCTGGATTCCTGATAGTGGACAGGAACTCTTCATTTGCTCCTAGTGGTGGCTGTGTAGCATGCCTCCTAGTACCCATCCAGTCACAGACCACTGCAACTGCTCTCCTACATGCAGATGAGATCTTATCAGTGGCCCACTGGCACATCTGATCATATGTCCTGCTGTGGCCACCTACTGCATTCACATCTGCAACTATTTGCTGCCAAATTTGCATTCTGCCTGACATATCTCTATGTCCCCTCTCAAGACGGAAGGCCCCATGTTGCCTAAAAGCTTCTACAATAACCTGATTTTCAGGGTTGGTGAATGGTGTTTTTCAGGGTTTATACACCTAGGTGCCACAGTCCTAGGTATCCTAAAACACAACAGAAGGATAATACAAATAAGTATCACATAACTAAAAAATACCTACTTCCAGATAAAACAGAAAAAATAGCATTTCAGTATTACACAATGGAGAAACATAAAACAGTCTAGATATCTGAAATATGAACAACAGGAATTGTGTGGTTGCAACATATTACATTCACCCACAAAGTAAGGCTGGATGCAAAACCAGGGAGATTAACAATAGCAGTATATCCTTCTTTGCGCCAAAACAAAAATGCAGCTTTTCTCCCCCTCCTGAAAAAGAAAAGGCAAATGACACATTTTGCAAAGCAGCCATCAGTGAAATGCTAAAAGTGCTATCAAATAAACTGTTCTTGAAACATATGTACGATTTAAAATCAGAACTTTCCATTTTAAGCTATTGCTAGTCATGTATACCTGTGAAATGCCCTGACATACATGCCCATGCTAACAGTACACTTCTAAGTAATGCATACAGATAACAGTAGCATTTGTTAATTAATATATATATATATATATATATATATATATATATATATATATATATATATATATATATATCTATAAAACAGATTTTCTTAAATTATATTTCAGTATCTGCAATATATAGCTGATAAATGCAAGCATACCTTCTCAAGTTCAGTAGTATTCTGTGCAGATATATCTCAAAGTAATAGCCTCTGCTATGTTCTCCACATAAACAAGTCTCCTCACTTTTAGGTTCCCTAGCTACACAGCTGCCTTTTTATGGTGTAGATCCATGGCTGTTAGCATGGTGAAAATGCAAATGAGGTGCAAACTCATTAGAATTGCTGAAACCCAAATGCTCGGCTCTGTGTCCCAGATGTAAACATAGTGCAGGTACTCCCTCAGTGTTTATTGTTAATGGTTTGCAACTGTGAATGATTACTGGTAGTGATAAGGAAAACACAATAGCATGCAGGCTGCCCTCCCTCAAGTGGGTGTCAGGTTAGACTTACAAAGAAGATAGAAGTAGTTTTATCAAGGTTGGAAATGTAAGTAAGCAGCACATAATTCACAGGTTCTATTCAGTTATATTCAGTAACATCCAACCTCCCCTTTATTTGTTGACAATTCTATATTATTGCCATTTAATATCCTCAGACATTTTATGGACAAGGATATAGAATGCCTTACAGACTGCATGTCTCATATTACTGCTCAGATATGACAAGAATGAGCAAGAAACACAGGGAGGTAAAACAGAGCTGCATTGTTGCAAGCAATAGTCATGAATGGCTTGTTATCACTCAGTGCACTACATCCAGAATTTATACGTGTGCAAATTACTGTTATGTGGTTTCTTAGTAGTGTGGATGATGTTGCAGTTGCTTGTATCAGAATGATTTCCTTTCCCTACTGCAAAGCTGTTTCTGTGGCAAAGAGGGATAGGGCACCCTTACTGTGTTCTGAAGGTTCATTGGAATTAGAGTTCTAATCCAGACCTGTGTAGAAATATTTTGTGTGTACTAACAAACATTCTTGTTTATTTCATAGATTGCTTTTCTTCATTTCAACTACTTTTCCCTTTTTTTGGGGGGGGGGCAGTGTTTGCATGATGCATGGCTTAGCACAAACAAGGGAAAAAGAGGAAAAGAATGTCAGGTTTGGCTGTGCTTATCTCGTTTGCATGATGCTTGGCAGTGCACAAACCCAGACTAATGTTCCACACAGGAAGTAGACAGAAAACATGCAGAACACCTGCAGACAGGGCATCTGTAAAAGTGCAAAGGTCAGAAACAATATATTGTTGCAATTCTTGCTTTCCATCATGCAATGTGGCATGGCAAGGTGGTTAGCAAAGTTTCACAACAGCTGAAGTCACGGAACACCTGCAGACAGGACACAGACAGCCAATAACTGAAAACAGATGCATTTGATTAAATCATTCCCTCCAAAGGAGCTCTGGAAGCTTGCACTGCAACTTCCAATGAGAGGAGCCAAAGCTTTTTCATAGAGTCAAATTATATCTACACATTTCAAGCAAATATTCATATGTATGGGACCAAAGGGGTAACTAATGAAGTATAAATGGCAAACTCTTCAGCACAAACTATTTTATAGTGGTAGTATTCTTTAGGACCTTGGTCTTAAACTGGATTTTGTAAGTCATAGTAAACACTGTAATAATAAAGTTTGTAGAATTTTGTAAACAACTTACAATATCAGTAACCATGTATGTTACATACATACTGTTGGCAATATTTTGTTCATCCAGTTGAGAGCTTTTATATGAGCTAAGCAGTTCTGTCTGTGCATATTGGTTGTCACATTTCTGAAAATATAAATGAATATTATATGAATTATATGAACAAAAAATAATGTCTTTACCTGCACTAGCAGAGGTCAGCTATCAATAAAGTTGTATTTACCACTGTGTAAACTTTAAGATGAAACATTTACCACTTTGTATGTAGCATGGTTTTGGAATTATTGATACAAATATGAACAACCAATGCTTGCTGCCTAGAGGTAACAGTAGGATGGAACTGCAGAGGCACCTTGAGGCATCTCTTGGCTGTAATGAATTAATTCTGTTGGGCACCATGCAAAAACGCTACATGGCATTGCACAGTAGTTAATGCAGAGAACTTAAGAATGAGTAGGAAATTATGGAAATGTCATGTAACTACTCCTGTAGCAGCAGGTGTAAGTGCATGGCTGGAGTACAGATGGTAATGGTTTCTAGTACAGGGTGTGCAACCTACTTTTACTGTTGTGAGAGTGCAGTTTATAGCAATGAACTAAAAAACTGACAAGTGTTATTTCAACATCCTTGAAGCAGCAGGTATAAGTGCAGGGCTGTCATACATATGGTCATGGGTTCAGATACAGGATATTACAAACACGTTTACTGTTGTTCCACTTATCATTACATTCACTGTCACTTATACCACTTTAGATAGTCTAGTAGATATGAATTATATGTATGTGGGATAATACACCCTTATTGTGTTTTCAGATGTATGACTGAGGGTGTACTCTTTACTATAGTTATGTAAGCATAATTCTGCTTTCTGGACTTGCATGGCCTTCACAACTACATAAGACACATGCATACCTGGATCTATATATAAGTTCCTTGTCAGGTCACACACACATGCATGTGTAACACCTCAAACTGTCAGCTGTATTTATGAATGATGCCTGACTATGTCTGGGCAGCACTTCTTCTGAGGCAAAGATGGAAATTCAGCACTATGAAAGAAAATGTTTTGTCCTTTATGACCAGGTTTGATTCCCATACATTAAAAATTGATTTTGTCAGTGTATAAAGCCAAAAACAAATGTGTCAGGTCATGACATTTATGCCCCCGGTTAATGTCTGCAAACTTAACTCCCGTAACAATTATATTCCAATTTTCAATATATAATTCCAAGCTACATCAGCAGACATCCCTCAAACTAAGGTCAAGTGTCAGATTAACTTTCCTACTTCAAATATGTATTTCATCCCTGCTTGGCACTGCTGCTCTCTGATTAACATTGTGCAAACATGGTTGGTATCATTGTTTGGGTTTGCACGCTACCCGTAACATGATAACTAGAATTTGTGGGAAAGCATTAGTTTCCATTGCTCTAGGTCGGGTGTTAGACATGTTTGGAGTTAGTGGGAAAGTTACCCAGTTTAGGGCACAGAGGTGGTGTGCCCAGGGTCTAGCATATTCATTGGACTCCTGTTAAAGCACCACAGCCAAACACTTCTGCAGTGGGACTATTCTGGCTCCCAGTACAAGTCTGAGGTATGGAGTAGTTTGTCTCAGGCTGTATCCAGTGCTACTGGCATTACACAGTGGAGAATAGTGTAGACATAATTTTAATGACCCGCACAGGTGCAAAAGGGAAACCTTTAACCATTGGTTGACTGAATTTGAGACTGCGGATATCCTACAGCTGGGTAAGTATGATAATAAGAGAGACTTTGTAATACTTAGAAAGCTAAATATAAGTAAAACTGTTATGCATAATGTTCTTCTGTTCTTTTCTGTTCTTTCCCCAGCTAATGCCTACATAGAGTTCAATAGACATGCTCATGCTGCTCAAATGGAGAGACTGAAGGAAGCAAGGAGTATGTATGCAGCACAATAGAAGTATTATTGTAGCATTAAAAGTTAAAAATACACTTTGGGGGTTTTTATACAGTTGTAGCAAATTGAGCATGCATATCCTAACTGTAACAGCAAGTATGTGTGCATTAGTCTGTAGCACAAACCAGCATTAGGACTCAAAAGTTCTGGGTTCAAATACCACAAGTCATAAATATAGAGCACTACATTTCTTTAACAATATTTACATTAAATTAAACTCTATACAAGTGGCATAAATGTCTTGCTGTTAACTGGAGTCTGTATAATTGGAACACTCATGTGCAATATATGCCTATATCAATGATTAATTTCAGCAATCTGCAGGTATTTGTTAGGCTGTATACTTAAATATAATACTTTAGATAAAGTAGTTGTATAATTGTATTAATGCATTGCATGTTACATATGCTTACTAATTTTATCTCTTTTTCTCTCTCACTCCAACCCTTATCTCTCTTTTTTCATTTTCTATCATGTGTCGTCAAAATGTCTCCATGTCATCCAGTCACTAAATGCTACATAGCACTGTGAGCTAGGCCAGCCCCAGTGGATCGGTCTGCCCTCACTCCACCAGCTCCAGCACTGACGCACAGCATGTTTGGGACCCAACTTCATAGAACTGCCTCTGCTGCCCCTGCACTACTTGCTATCTCATGTAGTACTGCCATGGAAGCTGGTGCAGTGATACCCCCTGGAAGCAGTGGCAGAGGTGGGAATTTTATCACTCACCGAGAGATGCCAGGCTTGGTCCATAGGTTCATGCACCTCACCATTGGTGTATGCCTATGCCAGATGGAGACATCAAGCGATTCAGCCACCAGTGGAGTAAGTGGATAGTGACCAGAGTCAAGTGGGGGAGGACACAGTTCTCAGTGTCTCCATGTTTGATGGGTCATGGTGTTCCCCAAACTTTTGTGTCCATCACCATCCCCGTGTCTTGTCCTGTTTGCCTTGTTTGTTTGTATTTGCTTCCTCACCTCCCCAATTTACCTGACCCAAAAATGCCTACATCCCTTACCCAGCATTCCTCTCTCTCCATTTCACACATATGTCTTCTTGATACATTTGATTTGGTCCATTTGGCTGTAAAACATGTTTACATTGTTGTCACTCCTGTCTCTGGAGTTGACAGTCCAAATTCAGATAATATTCTGCACATATTATAAGTTTTATTATTGAAGCACTGGTTAGCTATGGTTCTTTCCTATCTCCTCCTGCACATTCCTGTATTGCTTTTCTTTTGATCTTTCTCCTACTTGCTCCACATTTCACCACTTTCCTATCTACCACATTTAACACCTATAATCTGGTCAAAGAAGAGAATAACACATAACGCTCATACATACCAGGAAAAGCAATGGATCCCTTTACTTTTGGCCTTCAAGTATGCACTGAGTTTGGTGTGGCACACCAATGCCAGGCAACACTGAGCAGCCTTACAATGCTGAGGTTAACTATACACAGTCTTGCCCATTGAACTATGCCAATGCACAGAAACACATGTGCTATAAAGAATTAATGTCATTGCATTAACACTGTTTATTTAAAAGTATTAGATACACCTGGATTTGAACCCAGTATCATCTGGGCTCAAAAATAAATGTGCTACTGCATTTACACCTGCTGTTAAGCTGGTGCCACAGATTCAGCTAAGCAGCAGGTGTGTTCATAGATTCAGTATTGACTATCAGACTTTTAGCAATGTGGCTCATGTCTGCACACTGCTTAGCTACGAGCAAACAAGGAAAGTAATGGAAATGAGGGTCTCGCATGCACACTTTGCCAACTGTTACGCAAACCCACTGCACACAGCTGCACTATACAAAGTAAATATTAGCACGTATTACTGCTGTTTACTGTCAATTTACTCTTTGTGCCATGTAACTATATGTGGAAACATATAAAAGTGAAGGCCCTATCTGAAAATATGCCACATATTTACAATGCACTGTAACCCTGGGGTCTCAGTACTTTTTCACACATATATCAACTACACTACATAAATTAATATCACATATTGTGTGATATGCAATGCACATCAATCTGGTAACATGCAGATCTAGAACTATCTTCACAGTTGAACATTCCTACATATCCATCAACTGACCCTGGGAACTATTGACCCATAAGCTTAACCAGGCTTATCTGCAAGGCTATGGAAAGAATCATCATTGACCTTATCCACAGGGACATAGATGACCTGCAACACTCTTGACTCGACCCATTTTGGTTTTGTCAACGGTAGACCTTGCTTATTAAACCTGGGAGACTCCTTTGATAATGTTCTCAAAGCCCTCAATGAGGGAAAACAGGACATACCACCTATGTTAATTTAGCCAAGGCCTTTGACACAATCCCCCATTCAGATATCATAGAGAAAATCTCCCATCTGGGGATTAACCCATACATTAGTAGATGGGTAGCCAACTGACTCACCATCAGTTCATACACTGTTAAAGTTGGGGAGTCCTCCCCAGTAGACCAGTTACCAGTGAAGTACCACACGGATCTTTGCTGGGCCCTCTACTGTTTGGAAACTATTTATCTGAATTCCAGTCAAAGGGAGATGGGCTGTGAGTTACCAAGTTTTCAGATGACTGTCAGCTGGGCACAATCATATAGAGTCCCCCAACAAGGTTAACATATTACAGAAAGGGCTGACATAGACAGATGATTGGTGCCAAACTCAACACTCAAGACTGAAACTAAACACAAAAAATGTCTCATTTCCCCCTTTGCCAAAGAACTACCCCTGCTAATTATGATATACATAGCACCCCTCTAAACTCAAAAGCAGTGTTGCAAGACTTGGAAATACAGGTTGATAGCAATCTAAACTTCAATCACTATGTGTCCATAGTGGGTAGACACACATTGTACATTGTGCACTTCATAAAGAATGTCATCACATCCAAGACCATGGAGGTTATATCTCCACTGTACTCGACCCTTAACAGACCACTAACTGAGTACAATGCTCTCTTCTGTATGTACCTCACCAGACACCTGCAGTAAGGTTTCTGACCAGAAGAATCCAGGGCTTCCATAACATGACAAACATGGAAAGACTGAAAGACCTGTTACTGTACTCAATATCATACCGACTGCAGAGAGGCAACCTATGCATGGCCTACAAAGCAGTCTCAAACCCTGTGCTACTGGAAATGCTGGACATCCACAAATCAAATGAGACAAGAATAACTTGTTCCAGGAATCTCAACCTAGCCTGTGAGATAAACTGGGCATGCTTGGGCAATGCATATATCTCCCAGCAATTGCCATAATAGGCTCCAACTGCATGCGAAGCAGTGCTCCTGAATTACCCTATTCAAGTGCAATCTTGACAACTGGATGGGTAATTGTACATTCACTCCACGGGTGGCAGCTATGTCCCTCATGGACAGAGGCAGTTGGTGATTATCACAAAATCACTGTGCTAACAACAACCATCTAACTATGCTCAATAAGGGCAATTGTGTTTTTACATGGCTAGACTTATAAAGGCCCTGGGGTCATTAGCCTAGTAACCTCCTAAGAACCTATGAAGCTATGATCCTTTGTAGGCCTCCCATCATCTTCTCTCCAAAATGCACTGTTGATGTCATCAACTATAAATTGTCATGCAGCCTTGTAAATGTCAGACATGTGCTGAGGTACTTGTGTAAAGTTCTGAACACTATAGTCTGTGTACTTAGATAGGTAGGGGTTCTGTTCTCACTGCAGTCAACTGTGTGTGTGTGTGTGTGTGTGTGTGTGTGTGTGTGTGTGTGTGTGTGTGTGTGTGTGTGTGTGTGTGTGTGTGTATGTGTGTGTGTGTGTGTGTGTGTGTGTGTGTGTGTGTGTGTGTGTGTAGCCAAAAGATCATAATCCATGAATTGACAATATTTTGAGTCTTGCACATGCATACACATACATTTCATGCAGGTCTCCCAACATCTTCTCTCCAACATGTACTGCTAATGTTATCTGCTATAAGTTGTCCTGCAGGCTTGTAAAAGTCAGACTTGTGTTGTGGCACTTGCATGAACTACTGAGCTCTGTTGTCTGTGTACTTAGATAGGCAGGGGTTCTGTTCTCATTGCAGTCAGCTGTGTGTGTGTGTGTGTGTGTGTGTGTGTGTGTGTGTGTGTGTGTGTGTGTGTGTGTGTGTGTGTGTGTGTGGGTGTATCTAGCCAAAAAAACATACATGCATAGCCTATGGTTACTACTTCAATCCCATGATTTGACAGTATTTTTGACATTTGCACATGCCTAAACATCCATTTCATGCAGGCCTCGCAACATCTTCTCTCCAACCAACGAGTCAGACAAAAACGTGATGAGCACAGTATTTAACATTTCCTATTACATTTTAAACCCAGATTAACTATCTTTTTTATCTAAAGGGCTCACCTTTGTCTTAGCCCAACAGATGGATCTAGCACAAGTAGTTATAGAGCTTAAACAATTTACTAGGATGCTGAATTTAAAAATTGTATTTGGCAACAATGATAGTATTCCTTGAGACTTTAGAAGAACAAGTATGTTCATACCACAGCTCAACCCTACTCTCTTAGCTTTTGAACAAGCTGTAGAACATGAGTTATATCGATTTGGTAAAGAACTTATCATAAGTTTTATAACCTAATTAAAGAGCAGTTCAAAGCTCTTAAAACCTTAACTGACAACAAAGAACTGGTCATACAAAGTGCCTACAAGGATGGAGGAATTGTGGTGATGGACACAGTCTATTACACTCAAGCTATGCAGCAACTTTTAAACTCTGTAGATTACTTCATTATAAATAGACATGATCTCAATTTCATAACTTCAAACATTATGCACATTTTGGAAGGTATGCACAGAGACCAACATATCACATTAGAGTTACTACAGTATTTCAAAACTGAAAATCCTGAGGTACCCATTATCTTTGGTGTACCAAAAATACATAAATCCATCACCTTGCCACCCATGTGGCCAATTGTTCCTGCTTGTGGATGGGCCACGGAGCCCATATCAAAATATTTGGATACCAAATTAAAAGTAAATTTATCAGGGACTGACACTATGCTTAGGGACACAGCTGACATTTTACATCAAGCTTTTGCTATGGTCAAATAGCAATACTGACTATGACTTTTATTTTGTAACACTTTATGTGCACTCTTTCTTTAGGGTCATTCCAAATGACATTGGCATTAAATCTATCAAAGACTATCTTTTTAGATTTTCAGGTTATACACCAGCTCAAATAGATGTTATTTGTGTTTTATTATCTGTGGTTTTAAGTAAAAATGTATTCCTTTTTCAAAGACAACTTTATATTCCTTTTTCAAAGACAACTTTATATTCAGGTTAAAGGCATAGCAATGGGTACCCCAGCTGCAAACACTTATGCCAACATTGTGATGTATCAATGGGAAAGAGAGTTTATATTTTATAACAACCCTTATACTCACAGTCATTTTTTATAAATGCTTTGTTGATGACCTCTTTCACATTTGGAGAGGCACACCATCTGAATTTCACGAGTTTGAGCTTTACATCTCTAACATTACCAAATTCTTACATTTTAAAAGTGAAATATCAGCCTCCCAAATTCACTATTTTGACATAATCCTTAATAAACTTATATCTAGGGGTATTGTAACTATGCTCTATAACAAACCTGTCAAGAGGAATACATACGTACACAGAACTAGTATGCATCCTCTTTAGATACATAAAATATAGTCAGAAATCAATTAATAAGGGTAGCAAGACTAAACACTGAACATAGCACCAGGCTTACACAAATGCAGACTATGGCTAATGATTTTACCATGGGGTTATAAAATCAACAAATGTTAACACTATTAGAAAAGACATCTTAAATAAATGATATACAGACTATAAACCCCTTTTTTGTAGCATTCAGCATGGAGAACTTAATACACCATGTAAGCATACACGTAGATGCAGATACCCTTACATACAAAATGAACACTTCTAGTGTTAAACAAATTATTTGCAAGTATTGGCCTATGCTAACAGTAATTCCACAGCTTAGTAATGTTTTAGATGAAAAACCTAGTTTTAGTCATTAAAGAAGTACTAATCTTCAGAATAAACTTTGTTATAAGAAACAGCCTCTTAGTTTTCCATCCTTTAGTAGCAACAGGAAAGGGACTTTTAGATGCAACAGTCATGTTTATTGCACCTGCAGATACACTGATAAACATATCCAGCATCCTGTGAGTGGAAAGGATTTTAGTCTATATTCTTATGGTAATTGTAACTATACTAATTTCAGTTATTATGCCACTTGTTGCAAATGTAATGCATATTATACAGGGAAGACCAACAGGAAAATTAAAGAGAGAATAAGGCATCATCCCTGGCATATAAACAGGAATATTCTGATTAATGCTTTATGTAAACACAGAGGACAACAATAGAACTCACACTTTTAAGTTTGCAGT
This sequence comes from Protopterus annectens, assembly GCF_019279795.1. Classification (NCBI taxonomy): domain Eukaryota; kingdom Metazoa; phylum Chordata; order Ceratodontiformes; family Protopteridae; genus Protopterus; species Protopterus annectens. The sequence goes on from NC_056728.1 coordinate 678,030,191, forward strand.
TCAGAAAACACTACCAAAACCTTTAAGAGCCAGCAGTATGAAAGACCTCACTGAATATGAAGAACTTAAATGGATTTTCAGGTTGCAAGCTCATATTACCCCTAGTCTTAATGACATGGTAACTTTAAAGCCTGATTTAAGGCTTTTGCATAATCAGGTTAAATATCATCATGTGACTTATTTACTATCAGTATAAATGGACTCAGCTTAAATTGTTTGTATCTGCTTAATGAAGCCCTTATGGTGAAAGTGTATTTTGTCGCTTGTGTTTTGTTTTTATTCTGTGTTTTATATTTCTCAAAGTTTTACTAAAAAATTGTTTGTGTTTCCAATTTTTTCAATTTTATTTTTCATACCACAAAAATCCTACATCTCCTGTGACACCTGCGTATAATACACTTGTGTCAATCAACAGGTAGGGAATCTGTATTCAGGTGGGAGACTTTCTGATTGTGTGTGTGAGTGTAAGTGTATGCTGGAGTATGTTAAACCTCTTAGTGTTGACGCCATTTAGAATTCCACATGGCTGTAGAAGCAATATTTGCACACACATCTACTGTGTATGACACAACTGATGGCATCAAAGAGGCAGTATGGCTCACATGCACTGTAGAGTTCTCCTGTGACATGTGCATATAATATGCTTGTCTGTAGGTTAATTACATAGGTAGAGAGTATTTATATAGGAATGACTGCATCTGTGGTTGTGTGTTTATTTACTGTGTGTGCTTGTACTGCTCAACATGGTCTTGGCCACCAGGCCACCAACACTGTTCTGGCCATGGAAATGGGCTTGTATTCATGCTAGCATGACGAGCAGCATTTATGTGCAATTAGTGCTACTGCTCATTGCGTTAGTACATAAACATTGCACAGGCTTCGTGGAAATCTTAGACAACTGTTCACGAATCCCAGGGGTATTTTCCATATGCAGAAAACAATTGAACTACTTTAATGTGAAAGCTTAAAAATATTCTGTTGAGAAAATACATTTGTAAATATGTTCAAATGTTGAATATGATTAGTGACATTTTCTTTCTTCTAAAAAGAACCGAAATTCAGACCTTGACTGATGTTTATATAATGTGCATGTTTTTGGTAAACAGCTAACATAGTCTATGAGCTTTACAGATAGGCTAGTTATTTTGTTTTAGGCAATGGAAATTTAATTGTGTTTGGTTTTGATTGCTAAACCAATTGAAATTAATTGCAGAAATATTGTCTTTACTTGAACTTAAGTTTGGAGGACGTAAATTTTTATTAACTATTATAACTGGGGAGGATACTTCACTCTGGTCACTCAATCTCATTCTGAATTTTTCCCTTCCATACAATCAGTTCTTGTGAACTTGCAGTAAGGAATTAAGAATCTAGGTCTGAAAAGCAAATTTGTCACAATGCTGTCATAAGTACCATCTTTCCAGGTATTTAAGAAAATGATAGATGGCAAGATTTTTGATTATTTACAGGAACACCAGTATAAATTCAGGTGAGGATATAATACTGATAAGGCCCACTGTAGTACTTCAAAACTCAACAACATGAAACACAAATGAAGCAACTCACTTGCACAAAGCTACTTACTGTGGCACACACAACAAAACATATTAAACTTTGTACAATAAAATCATACTTGTAGTGGGTGGGTGTGCTCTTGGAAACTGCCTTGTTTAGAAATGTATATATTTTGTGAAAAGATAGCAGCCTAATGCTTGGATTTCTAACTGAAGTTCAACATGAGTCTTTGATGAGTTCACAGGAGTTGTTTTCTAAGTTTCGTATTAGAAAGATGCTATTATACTGTATTGTATTGCATTGCATAGTAGTTGTTCCAGTCCTTATGCAAAATGCATTTGAGCAGACAAAGAAATGCATTCAGATTGGTAATATACTGCTAAATCCTTAAAAAAAATGCTGTAATACTTTTGATGCTCCATCTAGGTTATCTATTAAATTCTTAAATACTTGGTCAGTGTCTTAGGTCTGACATTATACTTAATGGCTACATTTTCTATGATTTTTATAACACAGAATAAAGGCTATTAGACTGTACGCTCATTTGAAAAGATTGAATAAATCAAAAATTAAAACCTCAGGGCTAGTTTTCTAGCATAGAGGGATAAAGCCCTGACTACATCTCAAGTGAACTGGGTTTGATTAGTGTCTTGGGCAACTAATGGTGCAGCAGTGAGAAAGGGAGGGATGGGTGTAGCAATCTCAGGGTGGGTGGACAATTCCATAGGCATATAGGGTGACGATACCTTGTGGAGGCTGGGATGCACATGGCAGGCATGCCTAATGAGGTGCACAGGGTGGAGACACTGCTGACCTTCTGCAGAGGTAGGGCAATAAGCTGCATAGCTTCATTGTATGCCCACTCCCCTGGCATACCACTGGGACCATAGCGAAGGGAGGAAATGTAATAGACCCCCTCCCAGTTGGAAGCAGAGATGTGCCAAGCCTCTGGCATCTTCATTCCACAAATAACCCCAACATACCAAAATAAGTCTAGGGGCAAGGATAATAGCTAGTAGACCCAACATGGACAGGTACTAGGGAGCTGGGTGAGTAAACATGAAAGATGGGAAGGTGAAAAAAGTGTGTAAAAAAGTCTCCTTTCTAATATCATCTGATTATGTATTTATTTTATTTATTTATTATTTGTTGACCTGGAAATTCCAATTAGGACAGAGCCTATTTTCAGCGGAAGCCTGGGGAGAAATGCTCCAGATGCATGTATTTGAAATGTGGGAGAAAACCAGAGCACCCACAGGAAACCCTTGTGAAAGCAGGGAGGACATGCAGGCTCTGCACAGAAGGTAACTCAGCCAAGAATCGAACCGGAGAACCTCTTGCTGTGAGGTGACAGCATTAACTGCTGCGCCCCTGTACCACCCAATAAATAAATAAATAAAATATCTTCTCTCTACTTCTTGAATGAAATAATTTATCACTTATGAGTTAATACTTGTTTATTTCGGTAATGTGCAATAATTTACTTTTTCATAGAAACATAATCATGCATTGTACAGATTTGATTAAAGTTTGAAGCCAGTAGCATGAAATAAATCATGTTGGGTAAATCAAATGTTACTCTAGAAAGTGCAAAGAAATTAATTCTATATACAACTGGAAGGACTAACATTATAACTAGACCTGCTTTATATACTAAATCTAAACAGTTGGATGAGAAATCGTCAGACTATTATAGTTAAATGTTGTACGTGTTTAATACATACTTAACAGAAGAAACTGCAGTGCTTAAAAAGTGGAAAGTTGTAACTACTGTGAATATTTAAAAAGAAAAGCCTTATAACTTCCCACCCAAAGATATTTAGTAAAATATATATGAGATTTTACATAATAATGAGACCTTTAGTAGTCAATGATGATTAGAACATTCAGAAAAGAGGCTAAGGCATCCCAAGATTGTGACAAACAGGGATAACTTTCTTATTAACAATACTGTTGACCATAGGTGGAAGCAAATTTTGAGAACAGATTACTTTGTCCTAACCCATCTTTCAACCCCCTTTGGAGATTGAATGACAAGTAGAAATAGAAGCTAGGAGGGAAGGAAAAGCTTAGGATGACTTCAGGGTAGGACTGATTCATCAATCAGGTATCAGTGACCAGGACAAGGTCAGGTTGTGGAGGGGCCACAAAAACAAAAAGTGTAATAGAGTTAGGTTTCTTTTTTATCAACCAACTGAACGAAGCAATTAGAGTGATTGTCTGTGGTCAAAGGTAATAAAGCATAATAATTGGTGGAATACATTCCAGAGGTCCCAAAATAAAATATTTACAGGCTAATTTTCTAGGAGATATGGAGGAGATGTATCATTTATGAAATTGGATAACTGCTTAGTTGGATGACTGGGTGCTTTGAATTTAAGGCTGAATATGTTTTCACTGTAAAAAAGTATGTATAAAAATGTGTGTATAGAGACAACCACAGACAGACAGGCAGAAAGATACGCACAAGCGTGCACACATACATGCACACACATACACACACATACACACACACAAACACACACACACACACACACACACACACACACACACACACACACACACACACACACACACACATTCTCTCTCCCTCCTTCTCTCTCTCTCTCTATATATATATATATATATATATATATATATATATATATATAGATATATATAAATATATCTTATCAAATTGGCATAATTTAGAGCCATCACAGATCACATGTTAATACTTCTTCAAATGTTAAAAATATTCTTTAGTAACTCAAAAAATATCTTTTATCTCTCTCTCTCTATACACACACATACATACACCCACATATCTATATTAATATGTACATCTATATCTACCTGCGTCTATGTTTAGTGGGATATTCCAACTAGGCAGGAGGCCCATTTTAATCAGAAGCCTGGGGAAAGCTCCACAGAAAATATAGGCATTAAGTCTGCATCTAGTTGATAAACTGTTACAGTAACAAACAGGAGTTAAAGTCTTACAAAACATTACAAACTGTTAACATTTAATGATTACAAAACAAAAAAAACTATGTTACTGAGATGAGTAGGTAGTCTTAACTATTACACCAAAACCAAAAGAAAAAAGAAATAAGATCTGTTGAACCATAACAGCAACTATGCATGGCTAATACAGTGCAGAAATATTTTATTTGCAATGTACATGATACAGAAATGGTTAAAGATATAAATATTAAAAAAGACAGGTGAAAGTAGGCTATGTATGAGCAAACAATTGCAAATAAGCAGAGCTACTATAGTATAAAGTATATTATTTAGACTGGCTTCTAGGTTGAAGTTTATATACAGTGTTCACATATGAGTGAATTGGCTGCTCTAGGTGGAATTAAAAGAGATACAAGGAGTAGTTTGTAAGGTATAGTAGAAAGTTAGTAAGCAGATGGGAAGATACTGAGTTGTAAAATGCAGACTTAGTTTGTAGAGTAGACTAGAATGGCATTAAGGACACAGTAAGTAGATACAGGGATATTACAATAATTGATGAAGAGCATAGTTAAGGTATGTGAGAAACAAGATCTGATGAGGGTAAGTGAAAAGGTATGAGTGGGTGGCTAGAAGAGGATAGATAAAAGATGTCAGTAAAAATTATTTGTGTAGCTGGATATTTTTGGCATTTGGAGAATGAGGTTTAAGTGTGCATTAAGGAACTAAGGTATATAATTAAATACACTCACACACACACACACACACACACACACACACACACACACACACATATATTTCTTTGTGTGTGTGTGTGTGTGTGTGTGTGTGTGTGTTTGTGTGTGTATATATATCTGTATATATATATATTTATATATATATATATATATATATATATATATATATATATATATATAAAATCACTTTACTATTTCAAAATACTGAACATGCAGTTGAGTAAAACTGCACTTGGTCGAATTCAAAATATCGAATCCGCATTTTTGGTGGTGCGCTACATGGGATTTGCTGTGTTTGTAAGTTGTGGTGTGCTGTGGGCTATGGTTTGCTTGCTGTTGTGTGGATATATCTGGAGATTTAGGTAATTGCTATTTTTTTAAGGGTTTTGGTAGAGATTTGAGTGTATGTGACTGTGTTGGGAAGTTTTAGGTGTAGGTTTGGGTAGGTAGGTAAGAGTGTGAATGTGTAAGTGTTGAGAGTGGTGGTGTTTGCATTTATGTGATGTGTGTTTGTGCAAGGGGAATGTAGAGTGTGTAGTGGTGGGTTTAGTGTCTTTGTCTTTTTAGTGCGACCTCTGAGTTAGTATATATAAGTAGCAGGGGTGGGGGGTGAATGGGGGGCTTGCCCCCCTGCTTATATGTAGGGTAGGTGTGTGTATTTGTGTTGTTGTGTTTGTGTGTGTTTTGTTGGTTTGTTGTAGTGTGGGTAAGAAAGTATATGTATGTTTGTTTGTGTGGTTGAGGGTGTATTTAAAAGTTGAGCTTTTGAATTTCGTGCTTTTGGGGTTTCGATATTGTGAATGTTCAGCTTTATAGTCTCAGATTACTGAAATTCAAGATTTCAGTATTTTGAGATTATAAAGTGAATCCTTATATATATATATATATATATATATATATATATATATATATATATATCTATGGATCTACCTTAGTAGATCGACAAGTTAAAAAAGCGAAAACGAATTCACCGACGCCAGAAGATCACAAATCACTTCACCGACGCCAGAAGATCGACAAGGCAGAAGACCGACGGAGGAAGACACCGACGCTGAGAACACTGCGATGGGGAAAGGATGTGTAAGTATGCGGTAGTTGACGGACGATAGGGTGCGAGTAAGGTAAGTGTGCGACGTTGACGGTGTGTAGGGGTAGGGGTGGGATAAGTGAGTTAGGGTTAGGGCGCGGGTTAGGTAAGGGTGCGAGTAAGGTAAGTGTACGATGTTGGTGGTCTGTAGGGGTAGGGGTGGGATAAGTGAGTTAGGGTTAGGGCGCGGGTTAGGTAAGGGTGCGAGTGAGGTAAGTGTGCGATGTTGGTGGTCTGTAGGGGTAGGGGTGGGATAAGTGAGTTAGGGTTAGGGCGCGGGTTAGGTGAGTGTGCGATAGTGACGGACCTTAGGGTAAGGGTTTGGGTTAGGGTTGTAGATAGTTGTGTATGTATGGATTAGTGTTCGTTTGTAAGGATTTTGGTGTGCTTGTGTTGTGTGTGTGGGTTTTGGATAGGAGATTTGTTTTGTTTGTTGGTATGATGTGTCGGGTGTATGCGATGTCGTGTTTGTGCACTGTCGATCTTCTGGCGTCAGTGAAGTGATTTGCGATCTTCTGGCATCGGTGAATTCGTTTTCGCTTTTTTAACTTGTCGATCTACTAAGGTAGATCCATATATATATATATATATATATATATATATATATATATATATATATATATATATACGTGTGTGCGTTTAAGCATGCCCGCATGTCTGGTGTGGGACTTTGTTGTGCTATTCAAGAATTATTGTAAGAGGGTTCATTGCTGTGGAATTCTTAAAAACATACATGTGCATTTATAACAACAGGAAAAGGGATGATTTTTTTCAGTCTGCATGAAAACATTTGCAGGGCTCTATGCTGGCAGTATTGCTTAAATGTGAATTTTGAAGAACAGGAGAGCTCTTTTAGTGCTTTGATACTGGTTACAGCTTATGGGAAAAAATGTGAGCTGCTGTGCTAAAAAACATTATTTTTATAAACGGTGTTCAATTCCCTCACAAATCCAGTACATTAGGGTTTATTATTTGTGATTTAGCCTGCATGCTAGAACAAGATTTTTGCTATTTATAAGTAACAACAATAAGTTTCTGGCATTTACTAATTTGTTTATCATGAAAAATGTTGATGTTTTTGTGGTTGTGCATGCTGGCAGCTGCCATCTTGGATTCTAAAATGTCTTACATCATCAGAATTAAAAGATCAAAATTTGATAGTAACTCTAGGAGTAGGATAGGTCATAGCTTCACAAAAAGGGTGTTACATAAAATAGAAGGGTTATATAAGAGGGTGGTAAAAGTAATGGTAGAGGATATAGATCATCAGGCATTTTACATGATATTTGTAATGCTGAGAAATAATGATAGCTGTATGAACTAATTTGAATTTCACTTGTCTTGATAACTGGCTGCCACAAGGAAAATAAATAATGATACATCATTCACTGGAAAGCATTCAGAATTACATTTATAACATGATGCATCTAGTTAATTTGGCACACAGCTATCAACCTCTTACCTCCAGAATCAGGCATAAATGTATTACTAATCAGGAATAATGTTTTAAAATACTAGTACACACATATTTTCACTTAGGGCTGATAACCCCAATGTGTTTTGTGTCTGTGTTGAATACAGGTAGCTGGCAGAGGACAGGCATTAGTCAGAGGTCTGACTGAAGTTGTGCACGAGAAGTACAGGCTGAGTAGGTGCACATATTGTGCCATCAATAAAAAAAACTGAATTGCAGATTTTATGGAGGTTTTGTGCATTCTGTATCAAGATAGATTGCAGAGTATCGTTGTGCAGGACTAGTCAATGGTTCAAGATCATGTGACAACCCTTGTTAGGTTCTCAGATATTTGTTTTGTCCTGTGGAGAGTGTCCATCTGGCATCACAATATTTCAGAAAGGATGGGGACTTCAGATTTATGCAGCAACCATTTATCCACTGGATACAGTGAAGGGTGCCAATCTGGCTGACTGTTGGGACGGGACAAGGAAGACCTTTTGTGGTAGACAGAATAACACAAAAAGAATGGGAGAATGCGATTATACACATCCTAAGACATACACCTCAGTGAGGCAGCCCATACCATGGGATATTTAACATTCCATGCAGACAAATTGACACTGGAAGTACAGTTGGTAGGATTTAACAATGTTTTCTGATGAAGGCAGACTGGTCTTTTTCTGGAAGACTGTGTAAAAACCTGGTCAGTGAGAGTGTCTCAGTTTAAAACTTGTCAGAAATTTGTTATGCATGCTTAGGCTTAAAAAGGCCCTTGTGGTTGGTAACGTATCAGACACCTATGGATGATGTTTGTGCAGTCACTGAGACCAGCTATTACACAGACAAGAGCCAAAGGTGGATGTGTCTTGATTTAGAGGTGAAGAATACATAGCAAGAGTATTGTTTGACAAGAAATTGTGGTCAGTGATGCCAGCAAGGCCATTTAAAGGCTGCCCCTCACTGTCACATCCTTTAAAATTCCTTCAATAAATTTATGGGTAAAAAAAATGAACAATAAAGCTGAGGCAGATACTTCATCTATCGCACCTCAAATGGAAGTTATTAAATCATACCTTAGAAGGAAAACTTCAGGAGCAGAATACACTTCAAAAGCTAAACACTCCAACAACCATGGCAGGGAGTAAAATAAAAATATATATGTGAATATAGGTGAAGGCTGCCAGCCTAGCCAGATAGAATTCTGTAGATAATTTTGTCATTTGTAAATATTAATATAAACCACAGGCTTGTTCTCTTTAATGGGAAAGAAATGGTGGTAAATGTGGAACTGCAAAAATGTAACAACAGTGCACTCTGCTATAACAAAGCTGATAATTCAATTCTTTGATGTCAAAACTTGGAGCCGAGATGTCTAGATAAAGGCATTCTGCTTATTGTTTTGAGGCCAGAGTTAATGGCTAGAATTTGCATGTATAATTTATTTTATTATTCTGGCTTTCTAACCAGCTGCAAGATCAAGGGCTATTAACCTTTGAGAGTCTGTTAGCCTGGGAACCAGATAATCTGAAATGAATCAGTGGTACTGTGTTATCAATTTAAGGACAGAAAGAATGAGAGCATTAGAGCATTTGTCTTGAGAACATCCAACTCACCACTCTGCCTGTGTCTATATGTAAGCAGAATTTTAGAACTGTGTTTTCTCTTGGATATAGCTAGGAAATAGGAATATTAGGCTAGTTTGTTTTTCTGTGATGTCAGAACTCTTCTGCTGTATTATTTTAAGTATTTCTCTGTGATCACTGAACTCTTGACTAGCACTGTGTAGTAAGAAGTATTATCTTGTGTTTTTATTACTTATTAAATATTTTTAAACCTTTCAACTGTGGCTGTTTTGCATAGAGATACATTAAGCACTAAGAGTACATTGCATATATATATATATATATATATATATATATAGTGAGTATCAATAACTCTTGACTGTTGCACTTACCATTTGGATAATAATATCGCACAGTATAATTGGTCAACCTTTCATAAGGCTCTTTGAGTAGCTGATAAATATTAGCTGGGTGGTGGCAGAGATTTCTACCTTATAGTCTGGGTAAAAGGGGCACAGCTGGAGAACCTGTACTAGCCTTCTCCATGAGTGCCTGTGTGGTTATATAAACTCTTATCTCAAAGTGTGTGTGTGTGTCAGCTACTTGGGCAGGGACAAGAAGCACTGGTTGGACAGAGAGGGTGCTGGAGGTTTTAGCTTGCCCACTAGACTGAGATCTGGACCCTATAGCTGTGCCAGTGGGGAGTCTTACTGGGGACCTGGAGAGAAAGGGAGAAACCAGCCCCAGACTGTGATCTCTGTGTGCTCTTAATGGAAATTGTATTTTACTGTGTATATTTATTATTCTTTACCTATATGGACACCCCTCACTGGTGTTAGTGGTGAAGATTGAGGCTCCTTGATTGCTGGGCCAGTGCACGGGCGTCACAATATATAATTTTATTACTTTGACATTTACCCACTGCTGCTTCTCCTTTTTTGCAATATTTGTAGAATATTCTGCCCAGGATGATGCAAACAGAAACATAAAATATTTTTGGGACAAATGGTTGGCAAACCTGGACACTGAATCAGTCCTTAGATTTTCTTTCTGATCTGACCAAAGGACTGGTACTTGAGGTAGAGAAGGCAGTAATGATGAAGAATGTGTATACATTTGCATACAGTGATTACTGACACTGTTTTTTGCTTTGCATATCCCATTCTTCATTTCCGCCATATAACCAGATAATCACCTTGATATCCTTCTGTTCCTTGTTAACTGTTTATTTTAATGAATGCTAAACTGATGGTTCTCATGTAAAAACCCTATTCTAATTTATTGTACTACCCATGTAATCCTCTATGCTAAAATATTGTTATGCTTATATGTTTTATTCTACTTTTAGTTTTGAAACTGATTATTTTTCATTCATTTTACATTGTAAACTTCAAAAGAGCATTTCTCCCTGGATCTCCACTAAAACTGGACACCTTCCAGTCATTCTTTTCTGATAAACAAAGCACATAAATACAAAATTTAAAAAAAATGGCTTGAAGTCTGGGGTACTTCATCTCTCTCTCTCTCTCTATATATATATATATATATATATATATATATATATATATATATATATATGAGATATATATTTTTGAAAGGGTGCTGAAAGGCAGGCTAATCAGTGCAAATCTTGTCTCATGACTCTAGTAAGCTTGTATAAAAGGTTAAAAATTCTGAGGACAGGAGGCTGTCAGTGGACACTGCTTATCTCAACCTGAAAAAAAGTTTCTGTCTCTTTCTGTCTTCCAGGTATTATTGAAAAAATTAGATAAACTTAATGTAAATCCTCACATTGTCTGTTGGAGAACAAATTGGCAGCCCAACAGATCCTAAATTGTGATAATTGCTAGTATCCTCTCTGAACATGTACTTGTAACACATGGAATAAACCAAGGTTTAGTACTTTGCCTTCTCATCCTTATTTATTTTGCAGCCATCCAAGCCACTATCCCCAAAGTGTACTTGACCAAGTTAGTTGACGCCTGCAGTTGGGGCACTCTTATCCAACCTTCCACTGATTCTAAACAGCACCAATAAGGGTTAGCACATGCACATACATACTCCAACCATTCTCAAACTGAATGTCAAAAAATTCTGCTACGTACTATTCACTAAAAAAAGCTGTTCTCATTTCATATGTCATAAATGACACATCTGCTTCAACAGGCACAGTCATAACAGGCCAGAATACGCAAGTAGACAACTCTTGTTAATGGAGCTATCGTCATACTTAGAAAATCCTTGTATCTGGTTCAGCTAATTTCCAGGAGAATTTCCTTATATTTGAAGGATGACATCATGCATTTGTACTCTTACCTTATCCAACCTGTCATACCTCTCAACTATCCAGACTTTGTAGGGATTTCCCTAATTTGTTCTCAGACCTTTACTTTATCCCTTCTAAAACTGGAATATTCTTAATTAACAGTACCATCATCTATAAAGTGTCCCAAATTTGGGTTCATTCCCTTATTATATTATTTTCTTTGTCCCTATCTCTGAAGGCAAAAATTGAGAGGTTTGTTGCTGGAACTTGATGTCCTCACTTTGATATGTACAAATCCAAGCATTTCACTCAGCTGGCAGGGCTCCAGTGATTTCTAACTAAGAAAACTAAATAGTTCTCTCAATGATGCCAGCAGATTAGCATACATCTTTTTATACTCATCTGTTTTGAGTTCACCTGTATCTCCCTTTTTGAAATATGAAAGACCCAATCCTATTTGACCTTTTATTTCTCCACAAAACTAGTGGTACTAAAAATTATAAACAAGACTTGCTGCAGGGAGAGGTTGCTACTTCAGTGTATTCCCTAGCCTATGGAATACATCTGCAGTATAGATCAAACAGTGTATTCCCAGCCTATGGAATACGTTTACGGTATAGATGAAACAGTATATTCCCAGCATATAAAATACATTTACAGTATAGATGAAACAGTACATTCCCAGCCTATGGAATACATTTACAGTATAGATGAAACAGTACATTCCCAGCCTATGGAATACATTTACAGTATAGATGAAATAGTATATTCCCAGCCTATAAAATACATTTACAGTATAGATCAAACAGTATATTCCCAGCATACGGAATGCATTTACTCTATAAATCAAACAGTATATTCCCAGCCCATGGAATACATTTACACTATATACCAAACAATATATTACCAGCCTATGGAATGCATTTACACTGTAAATCAAATAAAGCAATGTTTTGCTTGATGTGAGAGGTGAACAATATGAAGTAATTAAAAAGGGTGACAAGAACATTGAATGACAAGAACATTGAAGTGACTCTACTTAAAGGAGGATATGGCTAGGCATTTTATGGTCTCCATGACCTCTTGCTTTGTGTTGTTCCCATGTTTTTATGTTCCTATAGCCACAGGGATGGGCATGCCATTTATTCCCTTCGATTCTATTTTGGGGTGACACAGCTTGATTTAGTTACATAGTGCTTCATTGTATACTCAACAAGGATCTGTATTTCTGGGTGTCACAGCTTGATTTAGTTACATAGTGCATCATTGTGCACTCAACAATGGTCTGCATTTGTGGGCGACACAGCTTGATTTAGTTATATAGTGCATCATTGTGCACTCAACAATTGTCTGTATTTGGGGGTGACACAGCTTGATTTAGTTACATAGTGCATCATTATGCACTCAACAATGGTTTGTATTTCTGGGTGACACAGCTTGATTTAGTTGCATAGTGCATCATTGTGCACTCAACAATGGTCTATATTTGTGGGTGACACAGCTTGATTTATGCATCATTGTGCACTCAACAATGGTTTGTATTTCTGGGTGACACAGCTTGATTTAGTTACATAGTGTATCACTGTGCCCTCAACAATGGTCTGTATTTGAAGGTGACGCAGCTTGATTTAGTTACATAGTGCAATATTGTGCACTCAACAATGGTCTTTATTTGTGGGTGACACAGCTTGATTTATGCATCACTGTGCACTCAACAATGGTCCGTATTTGTGGTTGACACAGCTTGATTTAGCTGCATAGTGTATCTTTGTACACTCAACAATGGTCTGTATTTGTGGGTGACACAGCTTGATTCAGTTAATTGTATATCACTGTGCACTCAACAATGGTCTGTATTTGTGAGTGACAGCTTGATTTAGTTACATAGTGTGCTCAACAATGGGCTGTATACTTCAGAGAAGCAAAGAGAAATATTAATATGGTTTGATTTCTTTTCTACTAATGTATATGTACCTATGAGACTGTTGCAATTGTCATTTAGTAAAGATATTTAAAAAAATGAAATGATCCCCCATGTTTTGTTCTATTAGGCATGGTCTCTACCTCATACTGTGCCGCTGAGGGCCAAGCTATGCGAATACTTTCCATTTAACAATAAGTTATCATACAATGGCTCTCGCAGTGACTCCCAACACATGCGCAATGCTACGGTAGTTGCTATTGATAGCATTACTCATCTTGTATGTATGAGCCCCATCATTCACAGTGGGTATATACCACTATGCTGCATACCCATGTTATACATGTTTTGGATCACTTACCAGTTTTGAGTTCTTTCATTTACATGGGGTTCCTCATTTCCATGTTCTGGTTATTTTATGTCCACAGTATCATATCTTTAAAACACTTGCACCCTTCAAGTGTCTACTACCCCTGCTAATTTTTACAATGCAATGCACGTTCTTTGAATCCCACTCACTGTCTTTTCATTTTTTGTTTATTCATCTTTGTATACTACATTGATCAATTACATTTTCAAAAAAAAAACCTTAACACAATTAAGAATTTCTTGAAAGGTATGTTTTATCAGCTTAATGCATCATTCCATGCTGCCTTTAGCACACCTTTTTGTAGTTTCAGTTAATTAATCAAATCCAAACTACAATAATTCTAAGGAAAAATGTGAAGCATCCAACAGTTTTTGAGTCTGACAACAGGTCCAGGTTGTAAACAGCAGAAAAGTTTCAATAAACAGGAAGGAATTCTAAAAGCAACATGCCAGTAGAACTAATACAGGGCCACTTAATAAGCATGAAGCTTCAGTGCACTGTTTTTCTGCTATTAATGGATTTTTACAGCTTCTGAATCTCATAAGACACATGTGTATGCATTTTAATGTATATATTAGGGCAGCTAAAGCTCCATATGTATTGCAAAGAACTATGGCTGGGTCACTGTTTATAACTTCAGTTACTTATGAGAAATGCATTCCCAGCTTTTCTGTCAAGGTGAATTTCTTTAAATTCATTTCTTGAGCACATAACAAACTGGTTATGATCTGAAGCCTAATGCTAATCCTCTGTGTTATCATCAACTATTATATAATATATTCATTTAACCAGGTATGCTGGTGTGGTTAAATGTCTTTCTCAGAATAAGAAAGTGTGCAGGCACCTAACTGAGAGGACCACAACCATTACCCCACGATGAAGCTTATTAGGAGACTATAGACTTAACGTGCTATGCCGTGCTGTCAAGACTATTGCATGAAAATAAGTCCGTACTGTCTGTAAGTCATAATGTCATATTGTCAGAACTGTTGCACAATTCATTTACCTGTACAGTCCTGGGAACTCAGTTGAAATGTCTCTCTTTTCTTTTTTTTGTTAGTATTAATCACATTTAAATCCGATAATGATGTTATGGAAGATGACATAGTCCTGTGAATACTATTGCTACTCGTAATAAAGATTTAAAAAAAAATAAGCAGTCATTCACAGCTGTCTTTTTTCATTCATTTATGTAAACATGGAAAAGTGAAACATAAACAAATACATTAAAAATACAACAGGGTAAGAGCAGCAGCAAAGCAGATTAGTAAAAAGGTGTCTGTAAAATCAGTCACCTCTAATTCGTAGGTAGACATTTCTTTTTTAAATTCCAAAAAGTGGCACATGCAAAAAATTTCCTTTCAATAGTTATATCTTTCTCCTAATTCATTTAATGACATGTTTTGCAAATTATGCTTGAAGCAATGCAATGCATTTCTTACTCAACCCATTTAATCTCTACATAATAGGTGCTGAGTTATCATGACACCTTAAAGAAGTAACCAGATACTGAATGCTGCAATATCTCAGTTTTTCTTCATGCCATACTATTTAAAACAATAATAATCATATTCCTACCTTCAGAACAGTTTAAGGTTACGTAAGGTGAACTAATGAAGTAACTGCCCTGAAGAAATGTAATAAAAGTAGCTAAAATTAAAGCCAAAAAGTGAAACTTCATACTGTTTAGCAACCTGTTTTCCATATATCCCTGTCACATAGTAAAAGGTCATCACTAACTAGTCTGCAGCATGTTACTGTGTGAGTTAAGCCCTGCATTTACACTTAGCCTACGTTAGTGCCTACTGGTGATCTCTCTTCATTTGCAGAAAGATCAGTAAACTGAGTGCTCATATTTTTTTTTTCAGGGATTTTTTCTGTTTTCTTTTTCCCACAAGATAAAGTTAAAAATAAATATTGGTAGAGCACTAGATACTTCACTGGGAAATGTTAAGGAGTTGGAAGAAATGTTAAGGAGTTGGAAGGTGTGAATGCTAACAGTGATCATGGTTCTTGACGCATTAAATGAATCTGAAGCAGCAGTGACAACAGTTCATACCTCCCATAGCAAGAATCAATCATTTTTTTCCTCTTAATATGATGATTACTGAGCAGAGCAGTATGTGTGTGGGTAGGAATGCTACAACTCAACACAGCTATAGCAGAAACACTGTTAACCAGATTCAGAAAATAAAACACTGCTGTACCGCTAAAAATGCAATGATTTATTAGAGTTAGTTCATTCAAATGCTGCTCTCAGTGATAAAAGCAATAAGGTTGCACTTATGAGTATGAAGTTGCTCTACCTTATAATGCAGCAACCACGCTCTTTGTGTAAGTGTGTATGTGGTGTTTATACGTCTTTAGTGCATCTGTGGTACGTGTGTATGAGTATTGAGAGACAAATAAGCTAAAATATATTAATGTGGGCAGTATTTCTTTATGTTGATCTAAGCTGAACATTAGAGTAGCACATAGTCTGAAAGTTATTATTTTTGTGGGGGAGACAGACTGTATGAAGAAGACAGACCACTGCTGTAACTCTATTACACTGAAAGATCAGCAAGTTATCTTGTCATAGGAAGTGTAAATATGTTTTTGAGGGGGATGTTGGGGGGACAACTGTGCAAAAATATCATCATAGCTTTTCAATATGATAATTATAAGAATACCACTCATTAGATGCATATTCTGTTGGATAACTGTATGTGCAAAATTGTTTTTCCCCCATTGTATAAACCTAAGTTACAATACACACCCAATGTATTGGCTTTCAGAATTATTACTTGTTTATTATAATTTCACAGCATAGCTATATTATTATTCACAGCAAATCTGCACATTATTCTTTTTCAATGAAGCAAATACAAAATATATAAAATCATGAATGTATTGTGTGCTATTACAACACAATTAATATCACAGTTTTTTGGTTCCTAAAAAGGATGATTTAAAGTATTTGAAATGTTCATAGAGGAAAAAATAGATCATTACTGATAAATGTTAATTTTTGCTCAGAAATTCATATCTATTTTGCTATCTTTGCAAATAAGAGTACATCTT
The DNA here is from genome assembly GCF_019279795.1 of Protopterus annectens. Classification (NCBI taxonomy): domain Eukaryota; kingdom Metazoa; phylum Chordata; order Ceratodontiformes; family Protopteridae; genus Protopterus; species Protopterus annectens. The sequence goes on from NC_056728.1 coordinate 678,047,111, forward strand.
AAGTACAATTTATAAATTGATATAATCACCTATTATTTAAATTTTTTACTAGTAAATGTCAAACTGTTTTAGACCATATACTTTTACAGAACCACCACTAATAGTCTTACTATAAGCTTGATAGACTGTGGTAAGTTGCCACTATGCATTCGTTTTAGTTGCTGCAAGTTGCAGATATACAACTTTTGTCTGTTGAAGGGAAGCAATATAAGATCAAAACATATATGCTCTGAGTTGACAATACTTCAGAAGTGCTAGAAACAAGCCAGCACTAGACATGAAGTCATTACAGACTGACAAAGTCAATTTCAAAGCTGTTAAAGATAGACTAGTAGTATTAGTATGTAGTTAGTATGAGCTCACATGCTTAATTTCTTGGCTGTTTCCATTTACATTTATGTTTCTATTTATATTTATTTATTTTGTTTTTAATAACCGCTGTCATGGAGGAACTAAGGCATTGTCTCTTGTATAGGAGTACAGCTCTTTTATTGTCAAAGTCTTCCAAGCTACCTTATATTTCATTTCTGTTAGGCATGGATATAGAACTTCTATTTAGGTAGTTGAATAAAATGCAGGTCCATACTACAGCTGCCTTCATTTGGCACTATACCACATCATATATATTTCTCCTGAAAAGCTGCCTTTTCTGCCACTGCTAAGGTACCATCTCTAAAATATCCTTTGCTGACAATGATAATTTCAGTGTCTTTATGAGTAGCATGGTAATTTTGTGTTCATTTCGTGACTGACTATCCAAGAATAATTTCCCAAAAGTATTAGTAAGGCCTAGTAACAGATGCTTGCAAATGCAAATTGAGGTCACTACAGTACAAGTTTATGAGAACAAATAAATGTTAAATAGTAAGAGTACAGTCTGTTTATTCACACAGCTCTTGTTTTCTCCTGAAACAGAAATTGTAACATACAGGTCTTCATAAGATTTTTTTAATATGCTTATTAAACAGCTATTTTATAAGAAATAGATTTATTGTCACAAATCTATAACAAAGAATAACTAATATTTTAATTATCTAGATTTTGATAAAGGCTTTACAGCTTTTAAATAATTTGCCAATTATCCTCTTCAATATGTTTTCAAGTCACCACCTTTCATATTAAAAAATACTTCTAATACATGATGGAAAACAAACTTTAAAAAGTCCACATAGTTTAATACGTTTATACAAAATATTTGCATTAAAACATGTTTGTAAAGCACTTGTATGCTGATAACTAATACCATGTAATATTCTATTAATCTTTCCTATTAAGAAGCATTTGCATTTTATATATAATGTTATACAAACGGCAAATGTGTTAGTATAATCAGCATATATTTTAGCCTTATAACTATTTTAGTTACAAGATATAAAAACTCATATTGTGACCCATATGGACAAGGTATATAGCCTTCACTTTTCTAAATATGCTTTTTTATTGCATTTACATTCCACTTACTACAATAAATATAATTAAGCCTATCACATGCTGAAGCTAGAGGCTTTATTAAAATAAATGTTATTAAGTCCCAAACAGTGACTGCATCGAGACTGACATCAAAATATATGTCTATTAATTAGACCATAGTTCTTTTGCAGTGCACACTTGGGGTCTAGATTAATTTGCTGAAATGTCTTTTCAGCGAACACAGATTAATCGACCCTCATTTAACGAAAACCACTTCCACGATTCACTGAATATTCCAAAGACATAACTGCCCAACTACACAACTTTGGTATTTTCTGCACTGTAGTGTGATCTCAGAGTTAGTATATATAGTTCGAGTTAGCTAGATGTGGGTCCGTTATGTTGTGGGGCAAGTATTTCTTTGTCCTGGGAGTATTCAGCGAATTACAGAAGTGAATTTCACTGAAAGAGAGTTGATGACTCCATTTTCGCTGAAAAGACTTTTCAGTAAGCTAATACAGACTCCACAGCATGAAAAAAAAAACATGTTTTGAAAATGTGATCACGAAACAAGAGATGAACACAGGGGAACATATGTACCATTGATGTTGTCTAAAAATAATAATTGACAAGATATTTGTGTGGATTGAATAATGCTAGACAGAACTTGTGAGTAGCTGGAAGAAGTTATATTAAGCTGAGTATTATATGAGAGACGTGTGGATAGGTACAATAGAATGTGCCATACGAGGGACAGTAAGAGTGCCATTAGCAGAAGAACGACAGAGTGATGTGCATCATACCAGGCAATATGGCTGGAGATAAGTAATGACATTCGGTTGATGACAGGATGCTGCCTTTAGTTGAATGCCAAATTTTGGGTAATATGTGATATCTCTTATTGGGAAAATACTTTCCCAGAGTTTCGTACATAGTATACAGAACCGTTGATCTATATTGTACAATTTAGTTTTTTGGAGGGACACAAAGGGTGGGCGGAGTTGTTGTCGTTTCTGAGACTATAACAGACAGGTTGCTAATTAATTTAGTTGCTAGAGAAGAAAAAAGTCTCGCTGACTATGAATTTGAATAGTTGGGACCCTAGGAGAAAGACTTCCTTTTGTTAACATGGAGACAATTTGCTTTTTATCAGTGTTTTACAGCTGTGTTCATTTTTAGGACACTGGGTAATAAATCAACAAATGTTTTTTTGGTTATTGGTTGACTGCGTATGGAGTTTGTTTTTGATGCTGAGGCTATGACGGTAAATAGGAGAGTTACCATTTTTGTTTTTGTGTTATAGAGGAAGAAGTTAAGTGAAAATGTTAAGAGGTTAAGGGAGGGGTCAGGCCGACTGGTAAGGTATTAAAAAGAGTTATGGATGGGAATTGTTTTAGTCATAGATATTCAAAGATGTGTGTGTGTGTGTGTGGGTGTGTGTGTGTGTGTGTGTGTGTGTGTGTGTGTGTGTGTGTGTGTGTGTGTGTGTGTGTGTGTTTAAAATGCTTAAATGAAAATGCATTATGTAAACATAGCAGAGCATGTGAATCTTTTACAAAATATTTCCATTTGTGGACAGTATTGTTTGTTGCTCTTAAAATGTGATATGAAATGAGATGATACAAAAGGCAAATAAGGCTGACTATCATTAATTCCCTTGGACTAAATTGCCTGTCTAGGGCTACCAAAGCAATATATTAATTGTTCTTCATTACTATTTGATGTTGATGGACCTATTCCATATAAAATAATTGTTCAAGCACATATTTCAATAGTCTGATGAATTCCTGATCAATAAAAGCATTTATTGTTTTATTTATTATTTCTTTGTTTTTTTTTTGTATATTTGCACACTTCTTAAATCATATTTTTGTTTACAGGGACTACAATAGTTTCACTATGCAGAAATTTGACTTCATGGGATTTGACTGTTTAACCCAAGCACTTTACAGAAAATAATAAACGTATAAGTGAAGTGCAGCACATTAAACATGGAGTGATAAATAATGATTATTACAATAATGAAAGGCTGCCTAATCAAGTCTATTCCAAGTATAAAACAAATACAAAAATTTGATACCAAGTGAAGTTAATCTGCCAATAATCATGAAAACATGATACATTTGGTGGATGCAAATCAAAATCTCAAATATCATTGTTGTAAATCTTAAAAAGCCACAAACGAAGTCTTGAAATTGATTTGACATTAATTCTAACATGCAATACATTTTTCCAGTCTTCAATACAGACCAGAAACAGACAAAATAGGTTAGTTATAACACCTTACTATATATTGCTAAAGTAAGCAAAACAGGCTAGATATATCATCGCAATGCAGGAGTGACAATAAATTGTCTTAAAAAAGGATAATAAAGCAAAGGAAAGGTACTGGGGACAAAAGTATAGAACAATGTTTAGAACTGATAAAAAGGTCGTACCCTTCATCAAAATACACAACACCAAGCATGGAAAGACGAAAGGAAAGTTAAAACCTCAGTCATACTATTTCACCAGTTTCTTTGTAACAATGTATCTCTAGTACAATGAGGCAAAGGAACAGAATCTGGAACTCCATATCCAGTGCTGCATGCCTAGGATTAATTCCTTACCAACTGCACCAAGCCTATTCACATAGTTATATTACAACGGGGACAGTGAAGCAGCAACATAAAAGGGTACAAAGTTCAAGGCCCAACATTTAAAGTGAGAGGCTAAAAAAAAAAAAAGTTGAATTCCCTACAACCATTTCACAGACTGACAGTGGATACAGATGTTGAGTCACAAAAAGCTATAAAAAAAAAAAAAAGATTCACTGAAGGGCAGCTACATACCACAGCAGCAAGGCACAATAAAACACGGTCACTATCAAAACTTGAAAGATGGGGACAAGAGATAAAAGTAATCCAAAAGATCCAGTGACAACAATACAGAATACAACCAAAGGTCTCCTAGGCAGCTTTTGTGTAACTGCTAAAGTGGTATTTATAGTAACTAGAGGAAATTTTACCAAAACACTGGGGGAAATTGCACTACATTTTTTTTAATGATGAAGTATTCCAAAAAACTTGGTCAACCTTCTTGATTTATGTCTTATGGAACATTTGGATTGCTAGATGTAGCAAGATATTTAATAATATGTTTGGAACAGTGAAGAGACATAAAGAAATTATAAATGTTCTAAAGAACATCTGATTGAGCTGTATCTTTCTTTGTATTGTTTTTACTATTGGGTCTGACAGTTATCACAGAAGTTTAATAAATTGTTTCCTATGGTTCAGGGTTTGATTCCTTCAGCCTACGTTTGTACAACAGTATCACTCTGAACAAGCTACTAAACCAGAGAATGCTCCTTTGCTGAGTCTGTAAAATGTACATATGGATCAGTGTCATATTCTTCTTACCTCATACACAAATATAATTTTGTATTTTGTTTGTGATATTTGCTAAACAGTTACTCCTACTCTTTTTAAGTTAGTGAACTAAGATTTTTTTTGCATTCACCTGAGGTACAAACAGCTGAGGCAGAAGGGACATCAGCTTGATATTTTGTCTGAAAGAAGTCCCCTCAGCAGTACAGCACACCATGTTACTGCAGTATGGCATCAGTCCTGGGAATGAATCTAAGACCCTCCTTTATAAGAGACGTTGATTACTTGTTGAACTACTGATAGTGCAATTTATACTATTTAACAGTAAATTAGATTCTATTAGTAAGAATGTTTTTATCAATGTGTGCTTGAAATATGTCCTGTTATATATAGACACTGAATGTATTGCATAGCATATACTACACAGTGACAGTCTTATAAGTCACATTATATTTGGTTTCCATTAAGACTGTGTATATGTTTCTTCTGTCAGAATGTAAAATGCAGAACCTGTTTAGACAATATTTTTCTGCGACTTTTTTTTTTCTAAAGTAAAAAAATATATTTTTTCACAATAACTTTTTCTGTTAGTGTACTTTTACCCCCATAGCTTTTAATTTACATTCATGTGCTGTGACACATTACACATAGCTAACCCTATCAATATGCCTTTTTCACTAAAATCATAAATTGCTGAGTGCAGCTGGATTTCTTTGCATATTTTCTTTAGAAATTTGATTAGAAATGTTTTGAAAAAGTTTCAGTCTCATGATAGTACAATAGTATTTACAAAAAGTAAGTCAGTGTAGCCATTACGCTGCTCTTTGTTTTATCATGTAAGAAAACGCAACTAACATATAAATGGAACATATGTTCTGTCTGACAAACTCAGTAAATATCAAAAGCATATTTGCATGTGTTTTTACATGATAAATAACTTAATAGCTTCTCAGAAAACAATATTATTTTCTGTTATTTTAAAGGTTACAATAAAAAAAACAGTTTTGACATGTACAGACTGATATCTATATGTTCAGTATCAGTCCTCATAATGTCTTTTTTTCTCCTTGAAGGCATTCTTTGTAGAGGCAAACCTCCTATTTCAAATATTCCAATTTGGGGGTTAGTATACCTCTGGGTAAAGGCAAAGACACTCATAACATTTTTGAGTATTGAAATGAAATTATGGCAAGTCATAAACCCCACCTTTAAAAACTGAGGAAGGCTTCAGACTCAGGCCAAAAGAGGCATATACTATATTTTCAGTGTTAAAAATATGCAAATGCCACAGTTTTAGTACTGGCCCAGATTTAGCAGTTTATTCAACCTTTCTAACAAAGCAGCATCTTTGCCTTGTATACTCTGGTATCAAAAACTGTTGCCTAATTTGCTCTTTTTTCCAAACAATGAAAAGACTTTGGATAAAACAATTCTGACAGCATGAAGTACACAACGTTTGATGCTATAATTCTTCTTCTCCACAACTGATATCAACGAGAAGGAAATAGACTTTACCTGATATATTATTATTATTATTAGGCTAAATGCAATGGTGGAGTAAAGCCTAAGATGTCCTGCTTATCATCTCCTTGTTCGATATGTAGCGGAGGTGTGATGCACAGGAGCTTTAGCCTTGGGCTTCACAGTACTGAAAATGAATGTACAGCATTAACATTTGTTAGACATAATAATATTCAAGATTAAAATATTCCAAAAAAAAGGAAAATAGCTTTCAACAAATATTAATTCTGACATAGCACTTTCCCTTTGTTTTTAATGTTACATTTTTAAGACATAGTTATAGTAAGTAAACGTAACTGCAATAGTCTGTTAGACAATGAAGTTTATTTTTTCAAGTTGAAAAATGCCCTTAAATTGCAAAATATTTAAATGTTTTACAGTTCAGATTACTATTTTACCTTCTGCCAATATCATATCTCAACAAATAATTTAAATATGTGTAACAGAAAATCCACATAAATTGTATTACAAAAAAATTCTGCAGTATTGTAGTCTCATGTTTTCCCAGTGTGAAATGCATGCTAATATCAGATTTTCTTTGTCTTGTATATCATAGAATTCCACCGATTCATAACAAGTTACTAACTAAACAGCTATTGTAAATTCTCAGAAACACAGAAGAAATACCACTGAAAAGACCACCTTTTAGACTAAGTATTATTGATAAATCATTCACCAAACTTG
>NC_056728.1:678056593-678071593 GCF_019279795.1 Protopterus annectens
CATAGACAGAGCAGGTATGATAGTGAGAAAAGGCTGAGTGTCAGAGTATTAGAGTGAACAGAGACTAGTGAGGTGAGATAGGGTGAGGTGTAATGGTTATAAGATAAAGGTTTATTGGTTGTTAGATGATGTATAGTAGCTTACAAGGTGGATGCTAACAAGTGAGGTAGGTGATGGTAGAGTGAATAGGGGTGAGAAGAGTATGCTATTATTGTATTAGACAAGAGTTTCCTTCCATAGTAGGTTAAGAGGTATGCATGTGACAACAGCAGTCATGAAACTAATTACCAAAGTGTCATCATAAAGATCTAAAAAGCCATTGTTTCCTAATATTTGTCATTGAGTAGCCAGTTACTGAGTACACCATCCCTTTGTGATACGCATCTTAAGGTATATCAAACAGTTTGAGAATCCGTAGAGGTGCCTAAGATAAATCACAGACTTAAATACTTCGCTACTCAGAGAGAGACAAAACACTGCTTCTTTATTCAGAAATGTATAGACTCTTCAGGGTAGACCTCTGCCTTGTCTACCAATCCAGTACAGTTGGCTGTCCTGCATTTCTTTTGCTTCCAAGGGCATAATATCTCTGCCAGTACCAGATCCAGTGAGCTGTAAACTCACCAGCAGATAATTAAGATGAGATGGTGAGACACATTTATTACCCAGTGCATACCCAAGATGTAGAACAGACCACTCCTGATAATACAACAGTTTGATACCCTGCCACCCAGGGACATAGATGGTTGCATAGGTGCAGCAAATTTTTCCTAGCTTTGACTTACCTGGCCTTCTTGGATAAAAGGGTGTGGCCTAAAGGTGGGCACTGGCAAGGCATAAATGTTCATGTAATCCCTATGATTCCTATGTTCAAGGCAATAGGAAGACTATATCAATCCAAGAAATGTCTAAAGTTATACCTACTAAAGACAATAAATGTAAATGTTTCACAGAAGTAAGGTAATATTCCAGTGCCAAATTAAATATTAGATGTATATCCCCTCATTATACTACTATTGAGATATTGTATTTACAGCTTTGTAAATATGTAAGTAATATATAAGTAGCAAACTTTGATTTTTTTTCTTTCTTCCTGATCTTTCTTTTATCCCTTGGTAATTTGAAAGTAGTAGAAGTTATTCTCTGTCAAACATTAACTTACGTACGGTTTTCATTACAATCAAATCATAGTATTAGCAAGTTTGAGTTCCTGTCTGTGTTTTTTCAGAATGATAGCTTCATTCTAGTGTCAAAATTCAGTGCTGCTTGTTTCTAGAAAATTGCAAATGCATCTGTGCTCATAAATGCCTACGCTTCTCATTAATGATGTGTGCAACAAGCTGTGGTAAGTGAATTATTTTGTATTCATTAAACAGCTCTGCATGTTGTGCCTGGCTGCAAATCATTGGTAAGCAGCATAATATGCAAATATAGGCATAATTAGGTGAATTACATGCAAATAAAGTAAACTGACATGGTGGAATGATTGAGTAAGATATAGTACCAGAGTATAAAGACCGCATTCCCTTTTGGCCTCAATTCCAATACACTTTAGAATACAGTCACACATACACTTAAGAGGTAAAGAATGTTAGGGGTTGCAGCTTATATCATTAGCCTATATGTGCACCAATCTTTAATACAAGGTGCTGCTGCTGACAGACCTTACCCTAGAAGGAGAAGAGTGTTCAGACCACAGTTGACCTATCATGGACTTCATGACATTGAAATATTATAGCTCTACAGGGTGCAGGAAATAGTCAACCTTTGCCATCTTCACCTCAGACCCCAGAGAAATCATGGAGTAATTATCTCAGTGGAAACCAATATATGTGTGGCATTATGTATACTAGCTACAAGCACTTTTAAAAGACCCACAGGGGATATACTAGGGATGTCACAGGCCTCAGCCTCAGGAATATCACACCAATTTCTCTATGCAATGGTGCAGTATGTAAGGTAGCACATCCAGATTCGACATACCCCCAATGGAGACAGCTATCACTATGCAACAATTCTTAGACAGTAACACATTCCCCCTGATGGTCTGGGTCAGTAGACTGCATGCACATTGAAATAAAAGCACCACCTGGTGAAAAGGAAAGGACGTACATCAACAGAAAAGGATATCGCTCTCTCGACACGTGAGGAAGTCTGTAATGTAGAGCGATCGTCTACAGTTTGTGTGCAAGTAACCCTGGCAGTTTTCACAATTCCAATACTAATGGCAGCCAAGAACAATAGTAAACCATTTTTTATTTGTTGTACTTGACATAAAATCTTTATTTACAGTTATTCCTACTGAATATGGTATTAATTCCATTCAAGAGCTACAATGTTTGCACACATGGCTCTCTGGTAGGGAGATAGAAAATGTTTGTGAACTGTTAGATCTTGTTCTGAGAAATAATGTTTTTGTGTTTGATAATAAGTATTATCATCAAACCTCAAGAATTGCAATGGGCACTCCAGTCACAAACGTGTATGCGAATCTAGTGTTGAATAAATGGGAAACAGAATTTGTGTATAAATGCTCCGAACAACTATAGCTCAAAAGTGACCATTTTTAAAAGATTTGTGGATGATGTTTTTCTTATTTGGGAAAGCAATAATCAAGATCTAAAAGAATATGTGATTTTTTGAATAATAGTACTGACCTCTTACACTTTACTCATCTGAATGTATCCAACTTTTGGATATTGATCTGAATAGGCAGGGTGATAATATTGAGACCTCTGGGCACAGGAAAGCAGTATACACTAACAAATATCTTTACTACACTAGTATGCAGTCCCCACATATTTTTAAAAGTATAATTAAGAGTCAGTTTATGCATATTTGTAAAGTAAATACAGATAAGGAGAAGTGTGTTCAACAAATCGATGCCATCACTAACAAATTCATAGAGAGAGGGTATGATAAGACACTCTTATACGAGTTGAAAAAAAGAAATACTTGATGCTAGGGATACAACATTTTTACCTTATTTTGGTGATCAATATTTTGAAAACCAAGATTCTAGTCTAACGTTAAATTGCAACAGACTACCTTATCCCACAACATATAGTAGATGTAGTGATGGTGTTAAGAGTATAATTATTAACAATTGGTGTATTTTGAAAAGTGTCACTGAATTATCAAGTGTAATATCTGAAAAACCTAGCTTTTCATATCGTAATTGTGAGAACTTAAAGCAGAAACTTTGTTACATGGATTTGAAAGGTATTGACATGAATCCATCAATAATGAAAAAAGGAACTGTGCCATGTTACAACTGTAGCTATTGTAAACCAATCAATAGTGAAGTAAACTTTGTACATCCCATTAATGGTGAATTTTACAATTTAAAATATTTTGCAACATGCAGTGCTTGCCATATAGTATATTTAGCAACATGTGAGGCTTGTCCTAGTTTTTATGTAGGGAAATTTACAAGATGTCTTAAAGACATAATAATAGAACATAGATTGGATATAAAAAGAAGAAACCTAACAAATTCACTTGCTAAATATATTGATGAAAATGGTATAACTCATGATTTCACCTTTAGAGTTTTAATTGTGGTTCTAAAAAATATTAGGGGAAGTGATCTAAACAACAAACTGGAGCCTATGGAATATGAATGGATCACCCTCTTGCAAGCTGACATTTCTCCTAGTATTAATAAAATGGTTACAGTTAAACTAGTATTGAAAGATAGAATGCTTCACTTAAAATAATATATATATATATATATACATATATATATATAGTTTAAATGTATTATACATTGGTTTTACATATATATTTTTATATAATTTTATATAAAGTTATTGTGATTTGCATGAATATATGTTTAAACTGATGAGTTGATTTTATTGGCTCTGCTGTATTGAATAATTGTTTAATAGTTTGTATTTAAATGTTGAAGTGAATATGTGTTTTATCTTGCAGTGAAGAAGGGTTGTTATACCTGAAACATTTGCTTTTGCTTTTACCAATAAATGTCAATACATTGTTCCAGTTTGTTCTGCAGTTTTCAAAATTCCAACATATTGCACAGATGTGACCTGTAGATGAGTTTTCTGGGGCTGACTTTCCACAAGGGCATCTACTGGGGGGATTCAGGCCATGCACTGAGATCTTGGCTCATGACACCCATGAGAAACCCACATGATCCCACTAAGCAATGTTATAATAAAGCACATGCTGAAACTAGAAATATTACAGATGTTATATCTGGCTTGCTCAAATCACATTTCCAATGTCTACATACATTCAGAGGTGGCCTGCAGTATGATCCAGCCACCTCAGCCAGAATATTGACAGCTTGTGCCATGTTACACAATATAATTGTTAAGAAACAGTTGTAGCCAAAAACAGCAGTTCCAAGCACCAGAGGCAAGGCTAACATGGCCAGCAGACACAGATGAGGAGTCTGATAAAGAGCCAGCAGCTGTGGATGATCCTGGGAGACAGAGATGTGGACAGCATGCTATGGCCCTGGCTAAGAGGCAGAGAATAGCACATGCATTCAGTACCTAATTGGAAACATAAGAAGCTAATAGCATACAAACAGTAACAATGATGCATTTAAAATTATCAGACTTTATTTACTCATGTAATAATTGGGTTCTGTGAGCATCAGACAGGGTAGGCTACACAAGAGGCAACTTTCAGCATCAGCAGCAACATTAACCAAGATAAGCGATGAACCACTCACATGCAGCTGTCAGTCATTTAGATAACATGTGGCCTGACTGTACAATAATGATAGCAGGATCTCATGAGTGATAAATGCAACACAAATAGTAATGTATAAGAAAGGCTTTTCACAACACATTGCATAAAGCCTGTACATCAAGCCATAGCAGGCTCATGTCAAAACAACACCTACAGTGTTACCTTAAATTTCACAATCATCCACAAAAATGCATGAGCAAGCATACTTACATGTCCCAAAGAAAGAGAAATTATAACTTTAACTCATTGAATCCTGAACAGCAGGAGGCTAATTAACACCTTTGCTTCCTAAGATCTTCTAAGCCTGGAAAACACTTGATTTCTGAGAGCTTTTCTTCAAAATACTGTACTGAAAACACACTTAATTAGATTTATATCTGATAAAAAGGTGTGAGTTACAAAAAATGTAAAATATGATGGCTTGTTGGTAAACAGATTGCTATACATCGGTTTTAGTATCAACAGTCATCTAGATGCTGATTTTATAATGTGTATTTATTAAAGAAAACAGCATTTTGTTTGCCAAAAAGTACTATCATTATAGTCAAACAAAGAGTCATGTCTCTATAAATGTGCAGATAGATCCAGGATGTCAGTGCCCGAATTGTTCACTTGTTCAAGAACTTTCCAATGACGTATGACAACAGGGGATAGGCTATTTTTTGTGATGTTGATGAATCTAAGTAAATTATGCATACAATAATTTCACATTATTATTTTGCAAACCATTTGTGTTTGATGACAAGTATCAGTGGCGACATTGTGTGTCTTAATGTTTATTATAAGATGGCACCATTTGTTCACCTGTAGGTCGCACAGCTTTTATGAAATTAATGCAGTTATGAAAATATAGCTAATAGTCATAACTACTTTACTAAAAGAGCATTTGCATTTCAGATTGTCTTCACATTGCCCACAGTGTTTAATGTAATTTTTTGCTAACACTGACTGCTTGAATACATCATCCCCCAACATAGTAAAATCACAGCCTATTTTTGCATTATTACTGTAAACATAGAAATATGTCCTATTTTTGATAACGTTTTGTACAACTCCTTAATAAATCCAGCTCTAGGTATCCCATGATGACCGTTTCACTGCCTTGCTTAACAAACTATGACAATTTGTAGATGACTTCATTTTATGTAGGTACCTTTAGCAGGACATCGTAAATTAGATTTTGAAATCAGTGACCAGTATGCTTATTTCAGGAGTACAGAGATGTTGCCTGTAAAAATTAGTATACTCTTACAGCACACACACAGGAACTTTGTTTTGTTGATGACGATACTCTTGCAGGAAGCAATGAATTAATACACAAGTCACAAATTAGGGAATATGGCATCCAAATGTGCATTACACATAAAAGTTGCCCAACTCAGACACCCCAGCAGTGAGCAGGTCAATCTTATCATCATTTGTGCAAGTTGCTGAGCAGTCGGTAATCCCTAACTAATAACTAGGACTGCATTACTAAGAACACTACTACATATACAATGAGGAGGATCATAATTTTCATAACAATTATTTCAACTTGGGCAAAAAAAAAAAAGTGCAACTTAGTGCAATACTTTTTGATTAAAACAACCATCTGACTTAACAAACATGCATTATCTACTCTAGCATCAGACATGAGCAACCATAAGTCACAAAGAAATCTACAAAGGGCAGAGCACAATCATTATCACTTGCACAAAGTCAGGGGTGGTTGCAAAAGGGCAAGCTTGACACCAAAGAAATGTTTGTGTGTAAGCGAGAAACCAGGTGAACAGTAAGTATGCATTGTTACTAGTAGCAACAGATACAAGCCATTTAATATTAATGATTTAAATACATGTGTGTGTTTGTGAGGTGGTTTGGCCAAGATGAGTTGTACATTGTGTGGGTCTGCCGTAACACCATCAAAACACTTGTGCTAGCACTATGCCCTTGCATTCTGGACAGATGTGAGCCATGCATGGTAGAGGATTCAGTTCACCTTCACCACTCCAGATCACATGGACTACCTCTGCCAGGAGGTGCCTTGTTAGTTCCATGACTCAGGCTAGAAGTCTAGGTGTTACTGGAACATGAATGATGTCTGCTGGATAAGCTCTCATAATTACTACATCCATGATCAGATTGTTTACCATGTCTGAGTGCAGAGTAGCAGAAGCACTGCCATAAAAACAGCAGGATCTGATACTGCCACATCGGCTAACACCTGTCGATGTAGATGTTCTTTGACCATGTGGATGCTGACCCTCCCCCAGCAGATGTTTCATTACAGACACTGCATGATCCAGTGTGTCATGCATCTGGTTCCAGATCAGAATATTCACACACTGGAATGCACAACATGCAATACTGTTTCTCTTCCGAGTCACTGAAGGAATTGCCACTGCCTCCACAATGACCCTGAACATATGTTGAGTAGCACTTACTGACATATCAATATCAGGGGGAAGGGTGGAAAGCATTTCTTCTCTAACCACCTCTACCAGCGCCCCTGTGTGGTACTTTACCCCAACAGTAGCTAGGAGGAGAATCTGCAAGGTCAGCAAATGGAGTTACTACACCACCAGAACCAGTCATGGCACCTTTAACCTGTCCTATCTCAGAGTGCTCTGTGTCATGGGTATGCATAGGTATACTAATCATGCCCAAACTCTGAGGAGGGGATGTGGGATGCACAGCCTTACCGTCAAAATGACTCTCTGCAATCCCTGACTGTGCCTCTTCATCATCATCATTATCATCCACAGAGGCTACCAATACTCCGACATCAAGCAGTAGGAGCTCCAGAGTGCTGTTGGCAAGCTCACTTGTGATTACAGCAATAAATCACAACAAAAGGAGAAATAAAAGAAAACATGATCAGTCTTATGCTATATAAACCTGTGTTAACCAATAGTAGATGCAAGTGCAATACAAAATGTAATTATGGTTGACTTCAAGATAAATTATTTAAAATAAAATAACTAAAAAAAAGGTGCACACATAGCATGTGTAAGTGGCTGTGGGACTTCAATGCCTGGTTTCCCTAGACAGACAAAATGAAGATGGATAGAGGAGTAATAAGCATTAAATAGAAGATGAATGATGAAAGACAGCCCTAGTTAAATTGAAGATGAATGATGAAAGACAACCCCAGTTCATAACTCTAAATAAAATTTTATACAACATCACTGTAGTCTCTCTCTCTCTTTCTTTCTTTATAGCTATCTATGGATAGATAGATAGACAGATAGATAGATAGATAGATAGATAGATAGATAGATAGATAGATAGATAGATAGATAGATATGAATGGCATACCTGGAGCATCAGCAATAGACACTACTACACCTCTGCATTCACATCCAGCAGAACACTGGGAAATCCTGAAGAGCTGCCTGGATATCTTATATTGGACAGGAGTGGTGGCTCAGTAGCAGCACCACCACCAGTAGCCATCCTTCCTGTGCTAAATTGTAGAAAGCACCTAGTTAAGTAATGAAAATCAAGGATCCCCATGAAACAACTATTCCCCACAACCTGCATCAGCAAAAGCATATATCAAGGACATAACTTTCTAATGAGATTACATTTATATCAAGCACATAAAACAGCCTTAACAGATTCATTTGGCTAAAATTTAACTTTCTCATTGCTACTTCTAATGTAATTTGTTAAAAGTTTCACATCCTCAGAGAAATGTTGCTATAAAGTAATGAAACACTAGATGAGGTTCATTCCAATACCAGCTGCTATACTTTCTATACTAACACAAATGGGCAAAGTGCAGGTATAACTTAATTTTCTATGAAAAAATAATTGCATCATAACTGTGCAACTATTACTTCTAAAGAAACATCACATACCTTAACAGGATTTGTAGTGAAGTTTGCTAAAGTAATGCAATTGCAACAATCAAACAGCAGTATTAGAAGTTAGTGAATCCAAGCAGTCTTCCCTTTTACAACACAAGTTCTTTGGCTCTAGGTTGTGTTTGTATTGTGCAGATTAATCCCTCTGGATATGGTAAATATGTCAATCAGGTGTCAACTCATTATCATTCATGTATCACTCAATCTGCTTGAAGTGATGGGCAGGTAAACATGGAGTGAAGACCTACACATTCCCTAACAGTACATGAAAGAGTATTGGAAAATGAGGCTAGCTAATGGCTTGCAAGTCTGATTCATTAACAGTAGTGCATGAATAATTAACTCTCCTGACACTTTAATGTACACTTATTGAGGGTGTGTCAGGGAGAACAGACATACAAATGAAGATTAGCATTACATTGACTTATTTAGGAGATAACCTTTATATGACCTTTATGAACATATGCTTAAGAGTTAACTGTGCCTCTGAATGCAAAGTATGTGTAAGATATTTGAATTACATAAGGAGTAAACATACAAAGAATGAATGTGTAACTAAACGCATATCATAACACAATAATTTTACAAACATATGAAAAGACTGTAAAACACTGTTATATTGCATATATCTGTTTTTACTGTGACATGATTTCTTAGGTTAACTGTTACAAATATATTAATTCAAACATCAGCTGTGAAGTAACAAAGAATAACTTTGAGAAAATGGATATATTGCTCCACAAATGTGAAGTGTTAAAATGTCAAAGCTTTAGTATATGCACTCCACTTTCTCTGTCTCATAAATGCCTCTCTGTGTGTGGCACATACTGTTAATTTTCTTAATGTTTCACTTTACTGCCATAGTTTCAAGGTGTAAATTGAAAGAAGGTGAAGGCTGCATGATACTAGGTATCCTCATTGTCCACATTTTCATGGTATAAGACCACAAATTTCAGAAATCATCAGACAAGAGACATTTTTTCTTTTCTTTTCATTTCTTTTTTTAGCTTAATCATTTGTACAAAGCTTGACATTGTGTATCCGAGACTATCTGCAGCCACTAGCAGTGAATGATAGTTTACTTTCCAGGGCAAAATCTCAAAAACTGAATATGTTGTGCTCTCAGTAGTGAAAATGAAACTGGTGTTTGTGTGCTTCCATCAGCACTCTGGGCAGTATTGAGTAAAGAAAATATACCTGCTGTGTATCTTTCCCTGTGGATAATGATGTTAATGAACTAAGTTGTGAATAACTGCTAAAGTAATTCAGGATTTGAATCCAGATTACAGATAGAAATACTGAAGGGGAAGAATAACAATGATCACATACTTTATCTAGAAAGTGAACATGAAGTACAACTTTCAAGCTGCAACATGAAATTTGCAAAGTAACTCTGTGTACTGAATGAAAAATAACGTACCTATACTCTGTCCAAATTGTGTTATGCATATTCATAATCATAGTTAAGGTACACTTGCATATGTATATTTTAAATAATACAAAGTAGTGATTGGAAAAAAAGACAGCTGTTATGTAACTTTCTCTGTGACTCAACATGTTAATGTACCAATCTATACATAGCAGGAATAGTAATGCAGGGTTTGATTCCAGCTGTTGATATTTTGAATGTACTATTCACAGTTATAAGAGGGTTGTTGCTGGAACCTGAATCATCGTTAATAGAAATAACACATTTTTATATACATGATGTAACACATATAACATTTACTAAAGCATGAAAAAATAAAATCAGTAATATAATGAATGCAGACATATGAATAAGTAATCCAGAATATATGAAATATGTCTGAAGTAGTACTTATGACAATGATACATTTCCTTTAAAAAGACGCAGTTCTTACTTGTATATGCTATGTACAAATGGACTTATGAAACCTTATGAGTAGCCCCTTACCCATTGAGTATAATGGCATGATGATGTGTAACAGAAATGCAAGTTATTATGTGTCAAACAATGTAAAACTATTGAATGCATCGGCTTATGTCTTAGATGCTGGTTTCCGTGCTAGATATATATTTTGCTATTACTATTTTTTATTTATTTTTTATTTTTAGCTTCTGCTTTGCATGGTGCTTGGCATTGCTTCATCTTAACAGTCAGTCATGACTATCAGTGAGTAACATTTCACATCTGAAGGCAAAAAAATCAAAATTTTAATTTAGTTTGTCATCAGTAGCACAATGACTCTGGCACTGGTGTGCTCCTGTCATCACTTTTGACAATACTGAGTGAAGCAGATACACCTGTTATGTAACTTTCTTTGTGGCACAAGGTGTTAAATCAGCCAGTTTGGAGTAGTACCAGAGGCAATGCAGGGTTTGAATCTGGATTTGAGATAATTTTATTGAGGTGGCCAAAATAACTATTGTCACAGGCTTTGTATTAGCAACTGAACATGAAGTAGAATTGTCACGTAAAATGAAATTTGCAACACAACTCTGTGTAATGTTTGCTAAATAAGTCAAATAACTGTATCAATGATCATAATCAATTTAAGTTCACTAGCATACTTATAATGTTAACAAAAATTTTTTAATGTATTACTCAACACAAATATCATTATTAGTTTTGTAGGACAGTGTGTCATGTAAAGTATATGTAGCACGTTCCTCAACATGTTTTACTCAGCTCATTCAAATCAATGAGTAGGACAATGATTTACAGCAATAAATACTTGCTTATACATATACTTCCAGTGACACAAAAAGTGAAATTTAAACTCATAGAGTATTGTCATAATTACATCTCCATATATGCTAAAATTGTTACACCTGAACTTACACTATTAAAATGTTAGTACTCCTGTGCTATTAACAGTTAATGAACAGACATTAGCAGTTTAACCTTCTTTTTAGTCACAGTTACAACCCCCAGGTGCTACCAGTCAAAGCCTGAAAAATAAATGTCCCACCAACCCATTATTTCCCAATATATGTAGTTTTATCTCTTTACCAATGCTGATTATTGCCAATAACATAGATCATGTCATGTCATATCAGTGTGTCACAAGAGTGTATGTATGATTAGCATCCATCATAAGAAAGACCATGATGAAAGGGGACAATAGGTCATTTGAAAAGTAATTCAGATATCATCATTAATATTCATTTGTGGATTTCACAGTGGAACATGTGTAAATGCATTGAGTATCACACAAGGTCAAGTCTCACTGCCATATATTACACCAGCAACAAAATTTGAAACAGTCATATTAAATGTCTGTCAGGCCATTTATGTGTTTTCTATTATGCAAATGCATTTGGCAAAGATGGTAGTCATTGTACATAGGCTGGTGCATATGAGATCTGAATTTCAAGAGATTCTTCAGAAGATTGGGAATGTGAAATTGAGGGTGCTACTCCATTTAGAGCCAAAAGGTGGTGTTAAGAGGAGTTCAGGATCTTTGTGACACTCCTCCTAAAGCTCTATAGCCATAGGATTTTGCACAAGGACTATACCAGCTCTCACTAGAAGGCTGAGGTTTGAAATCTCTTGGCCAATGCTGTCACAAGTGCAACTGGCATTTCTCTGACTAGTGAACAATGTTGTCACCATTATAGTGACATGAGAAGGTGCAAGCAGAACCTTCTGAGCTGATGTGATACAGAATTTAGAACTGCTGACAACCCTGAGTTGTGTAACTATATTCGCCCTTCACCAGTCAATACAATGCCATAGACTGACCAGACAATATGCTTCTTTATTATGCTTCTTTTTTACTGTTTTTTGCTCTATACAGCTACTGAAAACATAGCTATAAATAGGGAGGTGCATCAGGAATGATTGGAACACATCAGGGAAGTGCAGGTAAGTAAGACTCACATATGAAAGAAATCAGGATCATAATGCATACAAAATGTAATTAATTTTGCCAAATCTCAGGGCATTAATTGATATAAGATTGAGACACACACCATTAAGTAGGCATACATAACTTTTATATCAAGCATACTGTACATGCCTGTTCAAATAGCTCTTGATCACTGCCTCAGGCAATACATAAATCAATTTATCTGCTTGTGGGTCAATTTCTAAGCAGCAGTAATTAGCTTTTACTACAGAATACTACATGAAATCTATTTTCCTGCATCATTGTGTTGCAGAATACCTTCATTCTCTGCAAATGAATTCCTGTGCATGGAATGCAGATTTTAAATATGCTATAGTCACTAACTGTCTGCTTAATGTGTATAATAGCACTGAGAATGACATATTTTATGATACATATATGACTTCCTTTCATATCTGGGTGACTCAAATTTTGCCATTTGTATATGCAAATTTGGATGTATTTTGAAGTATTAAGACTATATGCAATTGAGTTTATTATATATGCTTTCTGTCTCCTAACCTTATTTCACTCTCTCTTTTTTTTCTGTGTAGAAATATTGCTAGTGCAAGACAGATAACCATCAGCACAGGGAGCTAGAAAGACGTCTAGGGATTGGACCATCTTACCTCCACAGGTGGCTGTGGTGTCACCATTACAAGGAGCACAGACACCCAGCACCTCTAAGTTCAAACCTGTCAGTGTTGCCTCTACAGCTCCTGCACTTTCTGCTCCAAGGCTGCTGCTGTGGTACCCGCCAGGAGTTGTACTAGCTGAGCTGGTGATTTTGCCACCTATCTGGAGCTGGCAGACTGGTGGAGGACATTATGGAGAGGTGCTTTGTCACCTAAGTCAGCAGAGTAAAGAAGTCCTGCATCAAATAGCAGTGGGACTGCCTTGTCCAGCACTGACCCAGGAATCTGTGACAGGAGACAGTGACGACAGTTAGTTCTGAGGATGATGGCTATTCTCACTGCTCCTGCTGGATGCACATATGCCTTTGATGTCTCCTACCAAACCTCAGTATTGTTTTTCCCAACCTTTTATGTCCATTACTATTCTGATCTATCAGGACTGTCTTGTATGCCTGCTCCTGCTACTTAACCTAACCTGCATCATATCCCCTTAACCACCTTCCACAACAGTCCTCTTTATACAAAAAAAGAAAAAAAAAACACCCCATACAGATCACTCCACATTGCCTATCTCTCTGATTGACACAGCTTATTTAGTCCTCTTGGCCATGAAACTTTATTTAGTTGTCATCCAACCCCGATAGATGTGACTATCTGCTTGACCCTTATTTTCAGTACCCCTGAGCCCTACCTTCTGCTTGACCCTTATTTTCAGTACCCCTGAGCCCTACCTTCTGCTTGACCCTTATTTTCAGTACCCCTGAGCCCTACCTTCTGCTTGACCCTTATTTTCAGTACCCCTGAGCCCTACCTTCTGCTTGACCCTTATTTTCAGTACCCCTGAGCCCTACCTTCTGCTTGACCCTTATTTTCAGTACCCCTGAGCCCTACCTTCTGCTTGACCCTTATTTTCAGTACCCTGAGCCCTACCTTCTGCTTGACCCTTATTTTCAGTACCCTTGAGCCCTACCTTCTGCTTGACCCTTATTTTCAGTACCCTGAGCCCTACCTTCTGCTTGACCCTTATTTTCAGTACCCCTGAGCCCTACCTTCTGCTTGACCCTTATTTTCAGTACCCCTGAGCCCTACCTTCTGCTTGACCCTTATTTTCAGTACCCCTGAGCCCTACCTTCTGCTTGACCCTTATTTTCAGTAGCCCTGAGCCCTACCTTCTGCTTGACCCTTATTTTCAGTACCCTGAGCCCTACCTTCTGCTTGACCCTTATTTTCAGTACCCCTGAGCCCTACCTTCTGCTTGACCCTTATTTTCAGTACCCCTGAGCCCTACCTTCTGCTTGACCCTTATTTTCAGTACCCCTGAGCCCTACCTTCTGCTTGACCCGTATTTTCAGTACCCCTGAGCCCTACCTTCTGCTTGACCCTTATTTTCAGTACCCCTGAGCCCTACCTTCTGCTTGACCCTTATTTTCAGTACTCCTGAGTCCTACCTTCTGCTTGACCCTTATTTTCAGTACCCCTGAGCCCTACCTTCTGCTTGACCCTTATTTTCAGTACCCCTGAGCCCTACCTTCTGCTTGACCCTTATTTTCAGTACCCCTGAGCCCTACCTTCTGCTTGACCCTTATTTTCAGTACCCCTGAGCCCTACCTTCTGCTTGACCCTTATTTTCAGTACCCCTGACCCTACCTTCTGCTTGACCCTTATTTTCAGTACCCCTGAGCCCTACCTTCTGCTTGACCCTTATTTTCAGTACCCCTGAGCCCTACCTTCTGCTTGACCCTTATTTTCAGTACCCCTGAGCCCTACCTTCTGCTTGACCCTTATTTTCAGTACCCCTGAGCCCTACCTTCTGCTTGACCCTTATTTTCAGTACCCCTGAGCCCTACCTTCTGCTTGACCCTTATTTTCAGTACCCCTGAGCCCTACCTTCTGCTTGACCCTTATTTTCAGTACCCCTGACCCCTACCTTCTGCTTGACCCTTA